>NC_142803.1:24540696-24579843 GCF_049724085.1 Artemia sp. Qi Xiang Cuo | reverse complement strand
ACTTACCCCTCCTCCTCCTCTCTCTCGCTCGCTTTCTCTCTCTTCTTGTCTGTTTGTGAGCTAGCATAATATTTAAGGTGCGATTTTTTTGCATATAGTACACGTAAAACCCTATCTTTCACATTCTCTGAAAAAAAAAGTATCAAACAAAATGGAGAGTTTTCGTGTAAAGAATATTATAAGTTTAAAGAGTACACGAAGAATTCAAAAACCAAGAACTACTTCCTTTATTGATACCACATTAAATATGCACTTGATTGAGAGTTTAACCGTACCCAGTAGTATATAAGAATTATTAGCCACTTCGAAAACCTACTCTCATCAAGAGGGTTACTGACAACTTACCAGCTCTCATTGTCGAAAATATCTGTGACTACACGCAGATCCTCGGGTGTATTTTGATTAAGATCCAATAGGATATAACCATGGGGTTTATTAGTTGCCTGATTGTATGCTGAGAGCAGAAATTTAGGGGCGCCTGGATAGATTTGCTTATTGAGGGTTATTAGCGAGCTAGAATCACGAACAACTCTGTAGATGATATAGTTGGTACAGTTCAAATCAACTGTTCGCATACATTTGGTCTTAGGAAAGATATTTTTTAGAATTATATTATCGAAGGTCCGACAGGAACGTGCATGGAATGTGGATGATTGCAACATGCGATGAGACTGGTGTACAATGGATTCAGCCAGATCGTTAATGACCAACCTTGATTTTTGCTCATTAAGATTAAAAATGTGAAGTCCCTTTATGAACTGTATCTGCACCAATCCCATGATGACAGCAATTGCTTTTATTTTATCTAAAGACTCCTGCCAAATACTGTAGCAATAATAGATTTCTTTTGGCTTTTCCGCAAACATTTTATCACAATTTTTAAATATTTTAGTTAAGAGTGTTGTTTTGCCAGACATTGAGGGCCCACACAGAAACGATCTGAATGGTGTTTTAAATTGATACATGTTCCTTTCAACATTTCACCTGGACAACTAACTGTAGACCCTAATTGTCTAACGACTAAATAATTTCCCTACTGCTACTCTGTTCTTCAAGAAGACGAAGACGAATAAAGAATCATATTTTTTCTTTTATTATATACACATAAAAAAGTAACAATACTTAAAAAAAAGCACATTAAACATGAAATAAAAATACTTTTTAAAATTTATTTATAATAAAATACAACATTTACATGGGCACAAGAGAAAAAAACACTTGAATAATTTTTTTGTTTATTTATAGAGAAAAAAAATACAACATTAAATTAGAGAGCACTTGAAAAAAAATATCACTTTTTTTTAATGAAACATTTACAAAAAATCTGCTCTAAGTCAAAAAGATAACTTTCATAGTGGCGGTGCACCCCCCGCGCTGTCAGCGGCCACCCCCCCCCAAAGGTTTTTAGGAAATGATTTATGCGAATTTATCTAAGCCGTAAATTTTTCTTTGGGCAATACACTTAATCTTGTCGGAAATAAACAACTAATTAATGTGGAGGTTGGTCACATCGCCTCACCAAATACTGACTTTTCTGGAACTTGCCCTCATCACAATTTTTTCTATAGTAACAGTAAAGTTTCTATATTTTAGGGGACGAATTGCCAGCAATTTGGCTCATGGACATGTATTTTCAACAATACAATTCCTATAAATGTCCATGTCGAAATTCTTATCCACATAGCGCGTTGGTACTCCTTTGCAACGTTTCTTGATTTCCTCGTCGTGTGTCTGTATAAAGTACACCTTCAGAACCTACAAACATACCACGGGAAATCAAGTCGCGTGCCGTTTCAGATTTAAAAAATGAAAGCTGATTTGGCGCCCGACGTTTCACTAGCTCAGGGTAAAGACTACTCCAATTGGTGTAGTCCATTCGTGAACTGATAATTTCACCGTGCGCCAAATCATCAATTACATTCGGGGTTTTTACTTTTAACAGTAGAGAATCCGTGTCCCCATAGCAGACCTTTACATTCCCCTTTTCCGGCCACTATACCCTAGCCACATTGTAGTAGATTTTCAACATGAGCTTTTTTGAGATCTCCAAGATAGCACTGCCTGCAGTAATATTTTTATTCAAGACGATGTGTCTTTTTTTCCTATTCCAAAGTACCATGTCCGGGCCAATGATTGTGAAGGAAGTGTAATTTGGATCGGGAATAATTCAAGAACATTGTTCAGGATTGGTCAAAACGTCAAAACAAGTCCTATTACAAACACTTTCGCATATTTTACGGAAAGCCAAATTTAAAATAAGTTTATAAATTTCTTTTTCAGCTTTCTTCTCTGCTGTAGAACGTTTGTTGACAAACGTGTCTAGAAATACTTTCAAATAGGGTTTTTGGCTAAACTCGAGCGCTCTGTGAATCTTTGTGACGTTGAAACCGCTCTTGCAGATCAATTTTAAAGCTACATAATGTACAACTATGTTTTTTTTCGGCAGAAGGTCAGCAATAAATTTTTGTTTTGAAGGTGTCCAATGCAATCCGTCCACCTCGACTAAACGCTTATTGCGAGGGCTCAAAGAGTCCTTTGTCACAGGTCTATTAATGCATGGGAAAACAAAATCCTTTACTGAATCGTGAAGCTCGACTGGTATCTCTCCATCAATTTCAAAAAACCATCCAACCGGCCCATTCTCCTCAACACTTTAAATGTTGGGGAAATGGGGAGCTTGATGGTCATTGAGCCATTTATAGTCACCGCAAGGTAGTGCATAATTGGACATGGCCGAGGGGTAGAGAGAATTCATATCGAGGAAAACTGCATTCGATTTTGTCCCCGTCTTCTCTCCTGTTGGATCAGTTTCCAAGATACGGTCCCCGTGAAAAACAAAACCCCCCCTCATTGATCTTTCTATGAACAGATGCTGATCAATGTCTGTGATTAGCCCAATTTTTCCCCACTAATTTTTAGGAAAAGATCCATCACTAGATGAGGCGAAGAAAAATAATAACCCAAATCAAGATTAAACTCCTCATTGATTTTATCCGTATTTTTACACATAATGTCTACCAGAGTTAACACGTCACTCAAAAAATAAAGCTTGCAGTAGTCAAACCCATTTTACACCCTCCCTCTGCCCAAACTTTTGTAGAAAAACTGTATTCCTCGAGGGTGTAATTACAATCTTGAAAAATGTCATAAAATAATTCAATTGGAGGAATAGTTTCCTCGGCGAATCTTGACATGGAACAATAATGGTCATAAGGATATATGCCCTTGACCGTCGAAAAATCATATAAATCATTTGGAAATTATTGCTTGAGAAGGGGGAAAGCATTGCAACCGTCATCGTTTTTCTGCACTTGAATTAATTTGCTCAATGATTTGGGGAAAAAACTGTATGAATCTAAAAAGCGAATTTAATTCGTATACTCAACGCCGACTTCAGCAAATTTCCACATAAATTCCAAAACAAGCAACTTTTCCGATGATTTAGGTATGATCTTGTACGTAAAGCTGTCTATCACCCATGCATCATCTATTGTTCCATTTCTTTGAAGATGCGCCAATGCTGGTAGCACATACTTTAGATCGTAGTTAGCATTATGTATAAAAACAGGAAGAAAAAGTTGCTGTTTAATTTTTAAATTACATGAATTGTGAGCCCACCCGCGAAAGTTACTTTTTCCCGTTGAATTGGGGTTAATAAGGTGATCGTGGTCCTGGACCGCGTCTTTTGGGGCAAGGGCACCCCTACATGCCCAGCAAATTGTCCCCTTTTCCAGTGCCAGTTGCTCTTTATCTGACAATGTCATTGGGTAATTGGTATGACGTAATCGCGAATTTGCCCTGTTTGCTGTTTTTATTAAAGAAACCAATAGCTTTTCCATGCTGCCCTCCTCGTCCATAGTAAAAAAAAACTCTTCCAATTACATTTTATTGTTGGAATCGCCACGAGCATGCGCATAGGAACACACAACTAGTTTGTGTTCCTTGACTATATTTGGCATTGATGGGTCCGAGACCTAAACCAGTCTTGTTTCACAATCCAAACACACTTTATCAACTTGTAGCAGGGAATTTTGGAAATTTTTAAATTGTAAAATGTCTTTGCCTTCTGCCGGCATTTCTATTCTTTGATTTCCATGAATTTTGCAATGCCCCATGTGATCTGAGAATGTTCTCTCAGATGTGAATGGGGAAAGGCACAGGGGGCAATAGAAACGTTCCCCTTTTTTCACACCTTGAGATAGGAGTCGACTTATTGCTGTAACGGGGAAAAAATGACCATATGAATTTACATCATTTGGAGGCTCGTAAATAATCCATACCCAATTGTTAACATTTTCCACCATCGGTGTCCTCACTGAATACAAAACCCCTTTTATATTCGGGTTTTTTCCCCCATCTACAAATTCAGTTTCATACTGGAGAACGACCCACCCCACCCCCAGATTTTAATTTTGTTTCTAGAAAATGCTTATTTCTTTAAAGGAATCCGGATACTTTCCTTCTAAACAATAAAAATTTACTTTAAGGAAATTTTTTCCGCCATTACGTGCAAGTTCGTCGAGATTTTTCATTGACGATTCTTTGTTTAATGTGTTATGGCCTGCTGTTAAAAACGCGTATTTAAAACATTACAGTCCCGTGTCAAAATTTGAACCATGAACCCCTTCCGTAACCGACAAATCAGGGTGGCAATTTATTCGGTTACCCCATTCTCCCCTTAAAATAAAGTTTTTTTTAAATCTACTGAGATTCAGATTAATATGTTCAATTTATAAAATGTTGGACCCACTACCTCTCTCATTAAACGTGTCCAAAGTAGAAATTAGTTTATTCACCCAGTTGAAAAAGTTGTCTTCAAATTCGTTTAGACCTGGGTAAAAAGTCTGGTTGCCAGTTGAAAAATGAAAATAAAAATATCCCCAGATGTTCCCTTTTGTAAATATACTTTTTGATTCACCGATGCTTTAACTCCCCCCTGATCTTCCCATTTGTTAATCTGAATTTCAATTTGTGCTCGAATTCCGTCGCTATAGCTATGGAGAACTTTCACGGGGTCAGTTAAAATAGTGCCCGCGTTTTCCTCGGGAGGGCTAAATTCTACCCTATATGTTTGCATATGACTTAGAGCAGACTCTAACAAATAAAATTCACTCAATTCCGGGGACATAGCACTATTTTCATGTCCTGCCCCTATTTGTACAGGATCCAATTCACTAATAGTAAAGTTGTCGTTAAAAATATCCCCGGAAAAATTAGGCCCAACAATTTACATTGTTGTAGCATTAAGTAGAATGGTGGAGGGTGACTCATAATTGTCAATACTCCTGGTCTGTTCAACTGCAATGGTTGGAGGTTGCATGAGATCCCCTAGTACATATTCCAAGTTGTTTGGGGACAATTGATCTAGCAAGCCTCTATTTTCCTGCGACGTAATTTCTTTACGAGGACCCGGTTCTGTTACGCTAGTAACATCACCTAAATGTTCATGCATAAATCCATATACCCAGTCCGGATCCTCTATCATATCAGTATCACAATTTAAGTCGTCTAGGCTAGCTATGTCCCCCAAAAAATCGTTAAGAAAACTACCTTGCCATTCCATATTATCTACAACTAATGTAGGTTCGTCTCTGAACTCCATTGGAGGTGACAGAATTGGCTCTGTAAATTCCGATGTTTCATTATCCAACGGCAGTTCTATTTCATTAATCTGTAGAAAAAAGATTTTATTTTCCAATTGAAATAACCATTGTTTTAATAAAGTTAATAAACTATGTGAAATTTTTCATTGTCAATATCCTGCCACCTGAAAAATTAAAAGAAGAAAAAAAGTTACATGGGTTTTTGTATTTCTTAATGACATGTTAACATGTTAAAAAATATATATCGATTTAGTCAGGAAAATGAAGTCTTATTCTAAGAGTTTAAGTTAGAACAAGAGAATGATAAATAAAACTAATGGTTTTATTAAAAAAAAATTTTTCAGAATAAAAATGCAAAATAGGGGTCCAACTCTAGTGCTTGGCCCTCTTGAATATAACTTTCAATAAAATTCGACCATCGTTCAACCGATGCAGTATGCTGTACGAACACTTGCTCTTCAGCTTCGTTTTTCTCCTTCCATATCAACAATTAAAGTGCAATTAAAATTCCGGATGGTCCTTTTTAGAGCCTCGGGGAGGACCTTTGGGAACCGAGAGCTTCCTTCGGGTAGGAGGATTAAAGCCCTTTCGAGTTGGCATATCGGACTTCACAACACTGTTCAAATAGAACAGCCTCAAATTCTGTCTCGAAAACATCTTTCAAAATGTCCCTAACAGTTTCGTCGAAATAATTGCTTGAAATGACCAAAAACGGGTTCGCCCACATAATGCTTTTTGACATCACTGTAATGACATATTTGGAAATTATTAAAAAACCTTTTTTCCTGTGTTAATTGCTTATCGAAAATAGACATCCTGTTAGTTAAAGCCCGCTTTGCAAGGAGCACATAAAATTCGAATTATACCTGTCGGCGGATTAAAAATTCAGGTGTACTGATGGGACATTTTGATAAGAGCCGGATACGTGCGAAAGCTTAGTGCAAAAACATATACCAGTTTAAGAATGCCAACTGTGAAATAGTGAATTGTTTTTTTTTATATAGTTAGTTTGTTTGAAGAAATAATTGGATTATTGCATAAGAAAAACATCTTGCTTAAAAGAGAAATTAGAGGTAAGGTTCTATAGAAATGTATGATAAGCTATATGCTACTTCAGTGTTATAATCATTCTTTTATATACTGCTAATTTGGTTAATAAAAGAAAATGAAGTAGGATTATTATAGAATAGTTTAGAAACAAATATAAGTTTTACTCATCAAAATTATGCGCTTGAGAAAATTTACCTTATTTTTGAAAATACGGAAAGAAAAAAAAAATTATATATATACTTACAAATTCTGACTGGGCTTCTACACCTGAAGTCCCTGGCAAAGCATGAAGGGGGTCAACCTCACGATCTTGAGTAGTCTGGGCTGAGGCATTATGAGAAGCAGCCCACTCTCTTTTCAATTTCCTCCCAGCTTGCGTAGAGGTTTGCGCAGAGGCTCCTGGCATTAAAAGTTGCGTGGCCATTGGCTGGTCCAGAACATGTATAATTGAACCAGTATATTTGATGATGGAGGGCCTTGCGGCTTGCATCAATGTGGATTCGTTCCATCTTGGTTTCTTTTCCAGAGGGGGGTAATAGCAAGAATCTTCTTCCTTAAAAAAAGGCAAAATTTAGCATGAAAAAAACAATCCCCTTTTTCCATTTTGTTGGATAAATGCTTAAGAGGTCAAATTTTGCCCTCCTCTTGTTTAATGGCAAAAAGTTTATTGCTCATTAAGGTGTGATGTGCATAATGGCTTAAAGGTGCTCCTATTATTAATTTCTTTACCTTCCTTCTTCTTACTGCTAAATATTACCGAAAATTTTATTTTCTTCATCAGTTTATTTTTTGTAGAGGCTTGTTTTAAAACCCTTTATTATACTTGATCTGTTTTTTCTTGTGAGGTCTTTTTTAGCCAATGTATATTCAAACCAGGATTTTATTTCTAAACTCCGAAGGTCTAGAGATGATCGGTTTATTATATATGTAGCCATTTTATATATAGCCCGTTGCAGGCTTAATTAGAAAAGCCAAGAGTAACTTGTAAATAAAAGAAGGCAAAATTTAGCATGAAAAAAAAACCAACCCCCCTTTACAGAAGGACAATTAGCACCCCCCCCCCCCGAATACTAAAAGTTGAAAATTTGAATATTTAGTCATTAACATATTTAACCGAAATTAACCAAGGGAGGCTAAGTCTCCCTTGCTTTGGCCAAATCAAGCGCTGTACGTGGCTTAATGGTGTGTAAAATTATTAGTAATCACATCTGACAAATCTGCACTGCTAATATTGTCAATTAAAACGAGAAAGCATTCTGATTTTGATGGAAAATCCCACAAATAATTTGAATTAATTTACGATTAGTTTTTGTGAGACTTTTTGAAAGCATATTGAAGCCACCGAGAAAAATATTTTTTTGAAATAAAAAAACTAATATAATTTTGAACTAATATAGTATTCGGAGCGACAGAGATATGTTAAAATTAATATTTCGTATATACACTCTCAATTATTACGTTACTGCCAGCTTTTAGTTTCCATAGATGTTTTCTGAGCCAAAAAAACTTAGTTGTAATTTATGTGACAACAACTGTAATAAATTTTTGTCATATATTTTAAGTAGGCGGTCTAATATTTTATAAATTTTTACGTAAAGTCCGTGTTGCTGTTTTCCCGTGACCTTTTTGGTAATAAAAATCTGACTGCTTTAGTTCTATATTATTGTAACTTAGAAATCCTTTAGCCTTTGTAAATTATCCTTGCTAAATTTCTAAGGAATATGAATACTAGCTAAGTATAAACTTTTTTTTATTTTTTTTTTGGAGATATATAATTAAAGTTTAATAACATTGAAAATTGACGAATCCATTTTTTTCAAAGTTAATAATAAGTATTCTACTATAATCAATGTGTTAAAACATAATGAAAATTGAAATGTAGTTTGTGAACATCTTATAGGGTTTTTGCTCGAGTACATTATACCTTGCCAAGTTTATTAAAAAAAAAAAACTACTAATCAAGTTACTGGATGTGGAGTAACCACATACAAATACTGGCTTAGAAAAAACTGGAATAGTGACAACAAAAAAAATAATTGATATATATAAGACATATATACCATGAACTAGAAATCTGGTAAATTGCGTCAGAAAAACTTGTCCTTCATAACACGTTATGCAAGGTCCGAAATAACACAGAAAGGAACATAAAGTCGTAGAAATGTTTACCTATAGGACCGGTAGAATACTATACCTGCCAGAAACCTGTTTGGTACAGGGGCGCACGCAAAGTATAAGGTTGATTACTACTCACAGAGAGTGACAGTTGGAATAAGATTTCTAATAATTTTAATTCATACTATAAAGGGTATAGGGGTTTGGAGTGGTATGCTTGTGTATTAGCTAGAAAACATGCAAGAAGTGAAGTCTGGTTAATGCTAATGAATTAAAACAAAATATGATGAAAATGTAACAGTTTAGAAGCAAGTTTGGGCTTTATATTTGCACATTAGGGGGAGGGGAGCGTGGGTAAAACATAGCATATATTAAATACGTAACCTAACCTAGGTACATTTTTTTGCCCCTAAACCCCACAAAACTAAAGTTTGAATATTGTTCCCAGAGTAAGGAACCCCTGTTTGTCTAGTGACTGAAAAGAATTCTGTCTTTAAAGAAGCTGATTGACTAGTTTTTCACGTCACCATTCTCGATCCAATTCTCGCGTATTTTCTGGCTAATACACAAGTACCGTTGGAGTTCCTAACGGGACAAGATGGGCTAGGACATTTAAAGTATCCTTAATTCAAGTATAAATTTTGAAAGAGACTCGTAAAGGAACATCGAGTCATAATGTGACCACTAAATGTCTCATGGAGGTGAAAATATAAGGAAATAACCTGATAAAACTACTAAATAAAATGAACAAAAAAACAGCTACTACTATGACTTACCTACAATGCTTGCTGGCCCTATAAGGAGAGACATTTCTCCATTTAATCCCATTAAAGTACTTTTAGTTAAAAACTGAGATCGTGAGGGAATCAGTCAAAAGGATACAACCATAAATAAGAGCGTTAACATTCTTAACCAGCTAGATAAAAAGGAGGAAGTAGGACAAAAAAAGGTTTGTTATCATTTTCAATTTGGATTAATAGCTCGACGAAAGGGCTCCCTAGAAGAAGAAACCGGGTATGGCCGATAAAGGAAAAAGACCAACGCAATCAAGGTTTGTAGGAGGATCATAGTGGCGAAAAGATCGTAACTCAAAGATTTGGATTACTTGAGGGATAAAGACTGCCACTTTGCTTCTTAAAGTTGACAACCTTATATTTATTACTAAATTAAATATATATCTCCACAGGGTAATTACCACAAGAAAGCTGTGTCCAGAGTCGCAAATTTCAGAGCTTTGACCATAAAATGCTCCAGGTATATTTAACAGAAGTCCGGACTGGTTACGTCAATCTGGAACGGCATCCATCTTAATACCTAAGAATGGTAGGGCTCACGAGTGGAGAACGTCATCAGAGGCTAAACGGATGGTTTGATTATAAAATAAAGGTATACGATTATCTACATCGAGGAACGGTATAGATCAGCAGAAATTTTATTTAAAAGAATTATATAAGAGTCAAACTGAACGTCATCAAAATCAGAGCACTCATTAACCTCTCCTGAAGCATTATTTTCCACAAACCTTGTTTTTCTTTCTTCATCCGAATCTTCAGAGGCGCTCATTGTTAAGGTGGGTATAATTCCCTTCTTTTTTCTTGGTCTATCGCGCTCTTCATTTTCACTGTGAAATCCCTTCTGTTTTCCACGGCATTTTCCCTTAATTGTCCTAAGTCATCACTGGTTGAAAACTTACAAGCTCATAGTTTGTTTTGACTTAGTTCAACATCTGCCTATATATTTTTCAAACGCTTCACCTTAATACCCTTAGCTTGTGTAGTAGCAATAGCTGCAGTATAATTAATAGCAGTGTCCACAAAGCCCCTTCGGTTTTCTTAAACATCTCCTTCAAAACATGTTGAAAGTTTTAACTTAATACTATTAATCCTTCCTTCTTCATCCGAAACGTCAGAGGATCTATTTATATATATATATATATATATATATATATATATATATATATATATATATATATATATATATATATATATATATATATATATATATATATATATAAATATAAATATAAATAGATCCTCTGACGTTTCGGATGAAGAAGGAAGGATTAATAGTATTAAGTTAAAACTTTCAACATGTTTTGAAGGAGATGTTTAAGAAAACCGAAGGGGCTTTGTGGACACTGCTATTAATTATACTGCAGCTATTGCTACTACACAAGCTAAGAGTTTTAAGATGAAGCTTTGAAAGAATATATAGGCAGATGTTGAACTAAGTCAAAACAAACTATGAGCTTGTAAGTTTTCAACCAGTGATGACTTAGGACAATTAAGGGAAAATGCCGTGGAAAACAGAAGGGATTTCACAGTGAAAATGAAGAGCGCGATAGACCAAGAAAAAAGAAGGGAATTATACCCACCTTAACAATGAGCGCCTCTGAAGATTCGGATAAAGAAAAACAAGATTGGTGGAAAATAATGCTTCAGGAAAGGTTAATGAGTGCTCTGATTTTGATGACGTACAGTTTGACTCTTATATAATTCTTTTAAATAAAATTTCTGCTGATCTATACCGTTCCTCGATGTAGATAATCGTATACCTTTATTTTATAATCAAACCATCCGTTTAGCCTCTGATGACGTTCTCCACTCGTGAGCCCTACCATTCTTAGGTATTAAGATGGATGCCGTTCCAGGTTGACGTAACCAGTCCGGACTTCTGTTAACTATACCTGGAGCATTTTATGGTCAAAGCTCTGAAATTTGCGGCTCTGGACACAGCTTTCTTGTGGTAATTACCCCCTGTGGAGATATATATATTTAATTTAGTAATAAATATAAGGTTGTCAACTTTAAGAAGCAAGTGGCAGTCTTTTATCCCTCAAGTAATACCAAATCTTTGAGTTACGATCTTTTTCGCCACTATGATCCTCCTACAAACCTTGATTGCGTTGGTCTTTTTCCTTTATCGGCCATACCCGGTTTCTTCTTCTAGGGAGCCCTTTCGTCGAGCTATTAATCCAAATTGAAAATGATAACAAACCTTTTTTTTTGTCCTACTTCCTCCTTTTTATCTAGCTGGTTAAGAATGTTAACCCCGCTCTTATTTATGGTTGTATCCTTTTGACTGATTCCCTCACGATCTCAGTTTTTAACTAAAAGTACTTTAATGGGATTAAATGGAGAAATGTCTCTCCTTATAGGGCCAGCAAGCATTGTAGGTAAGTCATAGTAGTAGCTGTTTTTTTGTTCATTTTATTTAGTAGTTTTATCAGGTTGTTTCCTTATATTTTCACCGCCATGAGACATTTAGCGGTCACATTATGACTCGATGTTCCTTTACGAGTCTCTTTCATCATCTAAACTTGAATTAAGGATACTTTAAATGTCCTAGCCCATCTTGTCCCGTTAGGAACTCCAACGGTACTTGTGTATTAGCCAGAAAATACGCGAGAATTGGATCGAGAATGGTGACGTGAAAAACTAGTCAATCAGCTTCTTTAAAGACAGAATTCTTTTCAGTCACTAGACAAACAGGGGTTCCTTACTTTGGGAACAATATTGAAACTTTAGTTTTGTAGGGTTTAGGGGCAAAAAAATGTACCTAGGTTAGGTTACGTATTTAATATATGCTATGTTTTACCCACGCTCCCCTCCCCCTAATGTGCAAATATAAAGCCCAAACTTGCTTCTAAACTGTTACATTTTCATCATATTTTGTTTTAATTCATTAGCATTAACCAGACTTCACTTCTTGCATGTTTTCTAGCTAATACACAAGCATACCACTCCAAACCCCCCTATACCCTTTATAGTATGAATTAAAATTATTAGAAATCTTATTCCAACTGTCACTCTCTGTGAGTAGTAATCAACCTTATACTTTGCGTGCGCCCCTGTACCAAACAGGTTTCTGGTAGGTATAGTATTCTACCGGTCCTATAGGTAAACATTTCTACGACTTTATGTTCCTTTCTGTGTTATTCCGGACCTTGCATAACGTGTTATGAAGGACAAGTTTTTCTGATGCAATTTACCAGATTTCTAGTTCATGGTATATATGTCTTTTATATATCAATTATTTTTTTTGTTGTCACTATTCCAGTTTTTTCTAAACCAGTATTTGCATGTGGTTACTCCACATACGGTAACTTGATTAGTAGGTGTTTTTTTTTAATAAACTTGACAAGGCATAATGTACTCAAGCAAAAACCGTATAAGATGTTCACAACCTACATTCCAATTTTGATTATGATTTAAGACATTGATTATAGTAGATTACATATTATTAACTTTTGAAAACAATGGAATCGTCAATTTTCAATGTGAGTGCAATTTCATTCATTATTTCCAAAAAAAAAATAAAATAAAAAAAAACGTTTATACATAGCTAGTATTCATATTCCTTAGAAATTTAGCAAGGTTAATTTACAAAGGCCGAAGGATTTCTAATTTCCAATCCTATAGTAATAAAGCAGTCAGATTTTTATTACCAAAAATATGACGGGAAAACAGCTACAGACTTTCTGTAAAAATTTATAAAATATTAGACAGCCTACTCTAAATATATGACAAAAATTTATCCAAGTCGTTATCACATCAACTACAGCTAATTTTTTTTGGCTCAGAAAACATATTTGGAAACTAAAATCAGGCAGTAACGTAACAATTGAGCGTTTATATAAGAAATATTAATTTTAACATATCTCTCTCGCTCCTAATACTATATTAGTTCAAAATTATATTAGTTTTTTTAGTTCAAAAAAATATTTTTCTCGGTGACTTCAATATGCATTCCAAAAGCTCACAAAAACTAATGGTAAATTAATTCAAATTATTTGCGGGATTTTCCCTCAAAATCAGAATGCTTTCTCCTTTTAATTGACAATATTAGCAGTGCAGATTTGCCAGCTGCGATTATTAATAATTTTACACACCATTAAGCCAAGTACAGTGCTTGATTTGGCCAAAGCAAGGGATACTTAGCCTCCATTGGTTAATTTCGGTTAAATATGTTAATGAGTAAATATTCAAATTTTCAACGTTTAGTATTAGGGGGGTGGGGGTGCTAATTTTCCTTCTGTAAAAGAGGTTGTTTTTTTCATGCTAAATTTTGTCTTCTTTTATTTACAAGTTACCCTTGGCTTCTCTCATAATGCCTGCAACGGGCTATATATAAAACGGTTATAGCTATAATAGGCCGATTATCTCTTGACCTTAACAATATGTAAATAATATCCTGGTTTGAATATACATTTGGTTAAAAAGACCTCACAAGAAAAAACAACTCAAGTATAATAAAGGGTTTTAAAACAAGCCTCTACAAAAATAAACTGATGAAGAAAATAAAATTTTCGGTAATATTTAGCAGTAAGAAGAAGGAAGGTAAAGAAATTAATAATAGGAGCACCTTTAAGCCATTATGCACATCACACCTTAATGAGCAATAAACTATTTGCCTAAAAACAAGAGGAGGGCAAAATTTTACTTATTAAGCATTTATCCAACAAAATGTAAAAGGGGGGTTGTTTTTTTTCATGCTAAATTTTGCATTCTTTTTAAGGAAGAGGATTCTTGCAATTACCCCCCTCTGGAAAAGAAACCAAGATAGAACGAATCCACATTGATGCAATGATTATAACACTGAAGTAGCATATAGCTTATCATACATTTCTATAAAACCTTACCTCTAATTTCTCTTTTAAGCAAGATGTTTTTCTTATGCAATAATCCAATTATTTCTTCAAACAAACTATCTATATAAAAAAACAATTCACTATTTCAAATTTGACATCCATTCTTAAACTGGTATATGTTTTTGCACTAAGCTTTCGCACGTATCCGGCTCTTATCAAAATTTCCCATCAGTACACCTGAATTTTTAATCCGCCGACAGGTATAATTCGAATTTTAAGTGCTGCTTGCAAAGTGGGCTTTAAGTAACAGGATATCTATCTTCGATAAGCAATTAACACAGGAGAAAAGGTTTTTCAATAATTTCCAAATATGTCATTACAGTGATGTCAAGAAACATTATTTGGGCGAACCCGTTTTTGGTCATTTCAGGCAAATATTTCGGCGAAACAGTTAGGTACATTTTAAAAGATTTTTTCGAGAAAGAATTTGAGGCTGTTCTATTTGAACAGTGTTGTGAAGTCCGATACCCCAATTCAAAAGGGCTTCAATCCTCCTACCCCGATGGAAGCTCCCGGTTCCCAAAAGTCCCTCCCGGGGGCTCTAAAAGGACCATCCAGCATTTTAATTGCACTTTAATTGTTTACATAGAAGGAGAAAAACGAAGCTGAAGAGCAAGTGTTCGTACAGCATACTGCATCGGTTGAACGATGGTCGAATTTTATTGAAAGTTATATTCAAGAGGGCCAAGCACTAGAGTTGGATCCCTATTTTGCATTTTTATTCTGAAAATTTTTTTTTTAATAAAACCATTAGTTTTATATATCATTCTCATGTTCTAACTTATCTTCTAAGTATAAGACTTCATATTCCAGACTAAATCGTTATATATTTTTTAACATGTTCAATTGTCATTATGAAAGGCGTAAACCAATTTAACTATTTTTTCTTTTTTTAATTGTTCATATGGCAGCATATTGGCTATGATAAAAAATTAAAAGAGTTTATTAACTTCATAAAAAAAATAATGGTTATTTCACATGGAAAATAAAATCTTTTTTCTCTACAGATTAATGAAATAGAACTGCCGTTGGATAATGAAACATCGGAATTTATAGAGCCAATTCTGTCACCTCCAATGGAGTTCAGAGACGAACCTACATTAGTTGTAGATAATATGGAATGGCAAGGTAGTTTTCTTAACGATTTTTTTGGGGACATAGCTAGCCTAGACGACTTAAATTGTGATACTGATATGATAGAGGATCCGGACTGGGTAAATGGATTTATGCATGAACATTTAGGTGATGTTACTAGTGTAACTGAACCGGGTCCTCGTATAGAAATTACATCGCAAGACAATAGAGGCTGGCTAGATCAATTGTCCCCAAACACCTTGGAATATGTACTAGGGGATCTCATGCCATCTCCGACCATAGCAGCTGAACAGACCAGGAGTATTGAGAATCCTGAGTTACCCTCCACCATTCTACTTAATGGTACAACAATGCAAATTGTTGGGCCTTATTTTTCCGGGGACATTTTTAACGATAACTTTACTATTAGTGAATTAGATCCTGTACAAACAGGTGCAGGACATGAAAATAGTGCTATGTCCCTGGAATTGAGTGAATTTTATTTGTTAGAATCTGCTCTAAGTCATTTGCAAACATATAGGGTAGATTTTAACCCTCCCGAGGAAAACGCGAGCATTATTTTAACTGACCCCGTGAAAGTTCTCCATAGCTATATCAACAGAATTCGAGCACAAATTGAAATTCAGATTCACACATGGGAAGGCCACGGGGGAGTTAAAGCTTCAGTGAATCACAAAGTTTATTTACAAAAGGGAACATCCGGGAATATTTTTTATTTTCATTTTTCAACTGGCAACTAGACTTTCTACCCAGGTCTAAATAAATTTGAAAATAACGTTTTCAACTGGTTAAATAAATTAATATCGACTTTGTACACATTTCATGAAAGGGGTAGTGGGTCCAAAATTATATACATTGAACATATGGATATGAATCTCAGTACATTAAATAGTAATATATGTGAAGGGGAGGGCGGGGTAACGAAACATAATGCCACCCTGATTTGATAGTTACGGAAGGAACTCAGGGCTCCGATTTTAAAACTGGACTGTAATACTTTAAATACGCATTTTTAGCGGTAGGCAATAACAAATTAAACAATGAATCATCAATGAAAAATCTCGACGGACTTACACGCCTCGGCGGAAAATATGTCCCTAAAATAATTTTGTACTGTTTAGAAGGGATGTATCCAGTCTCCTTTAAAGAAATAAGCATATTCGAAAAAAAAACTTAAAATCTGGGGGTGGGGGTGGTCTTTCTCCAGTATGACACTGTATTTGTATCTGGGGGAAAAACCAAATTAAAAGGAGGTTTTGTATTCAGTGAGGATACTGATGGTGGAAAATGATAAAAAATTGGGTATGGGTTATTTAAGAACCTCCCAAAGATATAAGTTCCTATAGTCATTTTTTTCCCGTTACTGCAATAAGTCGACTCTTATCTCAAGGTGTGAAGAAAGGAGAACGTTTCTATTGCCCCATGTGCCTTTCTCCCTTTAGATCTGAGCGAACGTTCTCGGACCATATGGGCCATTGCAAAATTCATAGTAATCGAAGGAGAGAAATGCAGTCAGAAAGCAAAGACGATCTACAATTGAAAAAATTACAATAGTCTCTTCTACATACTTATAGTACCTTTATACCGTGAAACCAGACTAATTTAAACCTTAGCTTCATCAAGGCAAGATATAGTCATTGAATATACACTAGTTGCGTGGTCTTATACGCACGCCTGTGGTGATTCAAACTATAAAATGAATTAGTAAGAGTTTTTCTTGACTATGAATGAGGAGGGAAGTATGGAAAAGTTATTGATTCCTTTAATAAAAACAGAGAACAGCGCAATTTCACGATTGTGTCACACCAACTATCCAATGAAATTGTCAGATAAAGAGCAACTGGCGCTGGAAAAGGAGACGATTCTCTGGGCGTGTAGGAGCTCCCTTGCCCCTAAAGACGCAGTTCACCACCACGACCACATTACTGATACTAATTCAATAGGAAAAAGTAATTATCGAGGGTGGGCACACAAACAATGTAATATAAAAATTCAACAGCGACTTTTTCTACCTATTTTTATACACAATCCTAACTACGATCTAAAGTATGTGCTACCATCATTGGCGCATCTTCAAAGAAATGGAACAATAGATGGTGCATGGGTGATAGACAGCTTTTCCTACAAAATCATACCTAAATCATCGGAAAACTTGCTTGTTTTGGAATTTATGTGAAAATTTGTTGAAGCCGACATTGAGTACACGAATAAAATTCGCTTTTTAGATTCATACAGTTTTTTACCTAAATCATTGAGCGAATTAATTCTGCAGAAAAACGATGACGGTTGCAATGCTTTCCCCCTTCTCAAGCAAAAATTTCCAAATGATGTATATGATTTTTCAACGGTCAAGGGCATATATCCATATGACTATTATTGGTCCTTGTCGAGATTCGTCGAGGAAACTAATCCTTTGATTGAATCGTTTTATAACATTCTTCACGATAGGAGGTGCACTTCCGAGGAATACAGTTTTGCTAAAAAAGTTTGGGCAGAGGGATGGTGTAAAAATGGTTTTGACCATTAGAAGCTGTATTTGTTAAGTGACGTGATAACTCTGTTAGACATTATGTGTAAAAATACGGATAAAATCTATGAGGAATTTAATCTTGATTTTGGCCATTATTTTTCTTCGCCTCATCTAGTGATGGACCTCATCCTAAAAATTAGTGGGGAAAAAATTGGGCTAATCACAGACATTGATCAGCACCTCTTCATAGAAAGATCAATGAGGGGGGTTTTGTTTTTCACGGGGACCTTATCTTGGAAACTGATCCAACAGGAGAGAAGACGGGGACAAAATCGGATGCAGTTTTCCTCAATATGAATTCTCTCTACCCCTCGGCCATGTCCCATTATGCACTACCATGCGGCGACTATAAATGGCTCAATGACCCTCAAGCTCCCCATTTCCCCAACATTGACAGTGTTGAGGAGAATGGTCCGGTTGGATGGTTTTTTGAAATTGATGGAGAGATACCAGTCGAGCTTCACGATTCAGTAAAGGATTTTGTTTTCCCATGCATCAATAGACCTGTGACAAAGGACTCTTTGAGCCCTCGCAATAGGCGTTTAGTCGAGGTGGACGGATTGCATTGGACACTTTCAAAACAAAAACTTATTGCTGACCTTCTGCCGAAAAAAAAACATAGTTGTGCATCATATGGCTTTAAAATTGATCTGCTAGAGTGGTTTCAACGTCCCAAAGATTCACAGAGTGCTCTAGTTTAGCCAAAAACTCTATCTAAAAGTGTTTGTTGACACTTTTGTCAGCAAACGTTCTGAAGCACAGACGAAGGCCGAAAAAGAAATTTATAAACTCATTTTGAATTCGGCTTTCGGCAAAATGTATGAGAGTGTTCGTAATAGGAATCGTTGTGACGTCCTGACCTATCCTGAACAATGTGCTCGAATTATTGCTGATCCAAATTACACTTCCTTTACAATCATTGGCCCGGACATGGTACTTTTGAATAGGAAAAAAAGACACATTGTCTTGAATAAAAATATTGCTGCAGGCAGTGCGATCTTGGAGATCTCAAAAAAGCTCATGTTGGAATTCTACTACAATGTGGCTAGGGTACAGTGGCCTGAAAATGGGCAAGTAGAGGTCTGCGATGGTGACACGGATTCTCTCCTGTTAAAAGTAAAAACCTCAAATCTAATGGATGATTTGCCGCACGGGTAAAATATCAGCTCACGAATGGACTACCCAATTGACAGTAGTATTTACCCTGAATTATGGAACCTTCGGGCGCCAAATCAGCTTTTATTTTTTAAATCAGAAACAGGACGCGACTTGATTTCCAGTGGTATGTTTGTAGGTCCGAATGTGTACTTTATACAGACACGACGAGGAAATCAAGAAACGTTGCAAAGGAGGACCCACGCGCTATGTGGATAAGAATTTCGACATGGACATTTATAGGAATTGTATTGTTCAAAATACAATTCCACGAGCCAAAGTGCTGGTAATTAGTTCTCTCAAATACAGGATCTTTACTGTAAATATAGAAAAAATTGTGATGAGTACCATTTCCGACAAGGTCTATGTTTGTCAAGATGGTGTGACTACCCTCCCCTTGGACACTATTTAACTTCCGACCGGGACGAATATGTTACCCATAGGGAAAGTCTCGGTTTAAATAAAGTCCTATAAATTATTTCCTAAAAACCTTTGGGGGGGGGGGGTGGCCTCACGGCCGGGGGGCCGGCCGCCGCCAGCGGGGGGCGCACCGCCGCAATATCAAAGTTATCTTTTTGACTTAGAGCAGATTTTTTTTCGTAAATGTTTCATTAAAAAAAAGTGATATTTTTTCGTGCTCTCTAATTTAATGTTGTATTTTTTTTCTCTATAAATAAACAAAAAAAGTATTCAAGTGTTTTTTCTCTGTGCCCACGTAAATGTTGTATTTTTTTTTATAAATAAATTTAAAAAAGTTTTTTTTTTCATGTTTAATGTGCTTTTTAAGTATTGTTACTTTTTTATGTGCATATAATAAAAGAAAAATATGATTCTTTATTCGTCTTCGTCTTCTTGAAGAACAGAGTAGTAGGGGAAATTATTTAGTCATTAGACAATTAGGGTCTACAGTTAGTTGTCCAGGTAAACTGTTGAAGGAAACATGTATCAATTTAAAACACCATTCAGATCGTTTCTGTGTGGGCCCTCAATGTCGGGCAAAACAACAATATTAACGAAAATAATCAAAAAGTGTGTAAATTGTGTGTGGAAAAGCCGAAAAAAATATTCTATTTCTATTGTATTTGGAAGGAGTTTTTCTACAAAATGAAAGCGATTGCTGCCATGGGATTGGTTCAGACACTATTCATACAAGGACTTGATGTTTTCATCATTATTGAACGAAACTCTTGCCTGATCATTGACGATCTGGCTGAATCTATTGAACAATGGTCCCAGCAAATGCTGCAATTGTTCACTGTTCGCTCTCATCATGAACAGATTTCCGTTACTCTGGTTCTACACAATCTCTTTCATCAGAGCAAAATGTATGCGAACACTTGCTTTGAACTGCACCTACTATATCATCTACAGAGTTGTTCGTGATTCTAGCTCGCTAATAACCCTCAATAAACAAATCTATCCAGGTGCCCCTATATTTCTGCTCTCGGCATACAATCAGGAAACTAATAAACCCCATTGTTACATCTTGTTGTATCTTAATCAAAATAAATCCGAGGGAGCATTTTTAATTAAAGATAGGAATGACCATAAAATCACAGCACATCTTCCTGGGAACACAAAAAGACTGATTAGTTAGTATCATGACGCTGAAAAATCTACATGAAAATAGACATTTGTTTTCAGTTCTAAGCACTTCAAAACCTCAGCTTGGAAGAGCAATACTACCGAAAATTTTATTTTCTTCATCGGTTTATTTTTGTAGAGGCTTGTTTTAAAACCCTTTATTATACTTGAGTTGTTTTTTCTTGTGAGGTCTTTTTAACCCAATGTATATTAAAACAAGGATATTATTTACATATTGTTAAGGTCAAGATATAATTGGCCTATTATAGCTATAGCCGTTTTATATATAGCCCGTTGCAACCATTATGAGAGAAGCCAAGGGTAACTTGTAAATAAAATAAGACAAAATTTTGCAAGAAAAAAAAAACAATCCTCCTTTACAGAAGTAAAATACCCACCCCCACCCCCCTAATACTCAACGGTTAACATTTGCAGATTTAGTCAGTAAAATAGTTAACCGAAATTAACCAATGGGGGCTAAGTCCCCCTTGCTTTGGTCAAATCAAGCGCTGTACTTGGCTTAATGGTGTGTAAAATTATTAATAATCGCAGCTGGCAAATCTGCACTGCTAATGTTGTCAATTAACACGAGAAAGCATTCTGATTTTAATGGGAAATCCTACATATAATTTGAATTAATTTACCATTAGTTTTTTTGAGACTTTTGGAAAGCATACTGAAGCCACCGAGAAAATTATTTTTTTGAAATAAAAAACTAATATAATTTTGAATTAATATAGTATTCGGAGTAACAGAGATGTGTTAAAATTAATATTTCATATATAGACGTTCAATTATTATGTGACTGCCAGCTTTTAGTTTCCAAAGATGTTTTCTGAGCCAAAAAAACTTAGCTGTAATTGATGTGATAACGACTTAAATAAATTTTTGTCATATATTTAGAGTAGGCTGGCTAATATTTTATAAATTTTTACAGAAAGTCTGTGTAGCTGTTTTCTCGTCATTTTTTTGGTAATAAAAATCTGACTGCTTTATTACTATAGTATTGGAAATTAGAAATCCTTCGGCCTTTGTAAATTAACCTTGTTAAATTTCTAAGGAATATGAATACTAGCTAAGTGTAAACATTTTTTTTATTTTATTTATTTTTTGGAAATATAGAATGAAAGTGTACTCACATTGAAAATTGACGAATCCATTGTTTTCAAAAGTTAATAATATGTAGTGTACTATAATCAATGTGTTAAAACATAATGAAGATTGGAATGTAGTGTGTGAACATCTTATAGGGTTTTTGCTCGAGTACATTATACCTTGCCAAGTTTAAAAAAAAAAACCTACTAATCAAGTTACCGTATGTGGAGTAACCACATGCAAATACTGGTTTAGAAAAAACTGCAATAGTTACAACAAAAAAATAATTGATATATAAAAGACATATATACCATGAACTAGAAAGCTGGAAAATTGCATCAGAAAAACATGTCCTTCATAACACGTTACGCAAGGTCCGGAATAACACAGAAAGGAGCATAAAATCGTAGAAATGTTTACCTATAGGACCGGTAGAATACTATACCTACCAGAAACCTGTTTGGTACAGGGGAGCACGCAAAGTATAAGGTTGATTACTACTTCTGTGTATGACTTGAAGCTAATAAAATTGATGGTCACCATCTTCTGACTCTCTTAGGGGGTCAATGTACTTTAGAAAATGTCTATATTACCATAGATCTAGCCTAATCTTTTCCCAGGTCATTCTCTTAATACTAAAATTCTCTTTGGCAGTTATTCACTCCTACATTCTTATGACTCTTTATACAAGAGAATAATGAATCAATCAAATCACCCTTATCATTTAGTTAATGTCAGATCCCGGCCTTGTCAGATGCATTACGAGCTTTGAAGGATTTCCGGAAGCAAAAAAAGTTACCAACAAAAACAAAATGGCCGGGGAATGTCCGCTGAATTTCTAAACTGGTTTTGGGATTCCTAACCCCAATAGTACACCCTCTGTCAGGGGCGTAGCTACAGTATTTTTATGGGGGTTCAGAGAGGGTGCTATTGAAGTAGGTGCTATTCAAGTGGTAGTGAAGAAAAGTAACTACTTAGTAAACACGCTACTTGGTAAATTTTAAAAAATTCCGCAATACATTATAAGAAATAAATACACATTATAGAATCATAAATATAAGTGCTGGTGCCTGGATTTTACTAAAATTGTCAGCAATGAGCTGCTGCAGACGACAGTAGTATAGTATAAACAAATTTTCATGTGAGCGAAGGTGAATGTCATATACACTTGGGTTTTTTCAGCCAGATTCACCACTAATGCTCCAGTAAATATTCCCCCTTCCCTTGCCCCAGCCCCCATGGGCAGTACAGGATGCTCAATTGCATAAATGAACCAAGCTCTATTCTAATAGCCCCGAGTATCACGCTATCCATTTGCTCATAATTGTGAATGGGTTTTGACTCTGTAAGATTTAATTTGTTGTACTAAACTTTTAATATACGCAATTTATTGAAATATTATTTATGATTTTGTATTAAATTGTATTTTTATGTTGGTTTGCTGATTATTATTAACAAATAGCATTGATATCAGAGGGCCACATAAAGCCAAAACATAAATCATAGGCAGCGCAATAGCACTGTCTAAGTAAAGATACAGGATAAGTCAAAGTATTACTTTAGATTGTATAAGATTATATTGTGACACATTCCCCACATTTAGACAGTGGCCGTATTTAAAATTTGAAAGTATTTGAAAATTAGAGTTAGAATTATTAATTTACCGTATCCGTTGGACATTGTTTGGCAAAGAATATCCAGAAAATCTGATCGATTCTTGGCCCCATTGCAGCAAAAACCTTAAAGTAATTAAAAATTGACAGGGATTCCCAATTGGAATTGAAAATCGACTCCTAGAGTTTGAAAATTACCTTCCCCTTTGTATCTTTGTTTTAAAAAAAGCGAATTGCATAAAAATTACACAAAAACTTGTCTTGTGTAAATCAAGGTATGGGGCGGATATTCATATCCGGAAAGGGGTTACACAGACATTCGGTTTTATATCTATGGTTTCCATCACAAGCAAAGCTCGGTCTTCTAGTGCAGCATAATCAACTGATTACAATAGAACGAGAGAATGGGTTGGTACCTCTTATACATGCGCACAAAATTTCTAAATTGTGAGAAAAAATGTACACATTTTGTTTAAATTCACTTTGTTCTATTCTCTGCAGACATTTCATATAGTATGCTGATGTAGAGATGAATGCCTCACAGGTAGTAATGGCGTTGTGTGAAATGCGACTAATTTCAGTCATAACTCTTAGCATATTCATGAAAATTCTTTATTTGGAGCTGGTTAACAGAAATATTTAGAAAAGCGATAAAAACATGGTATTATAAAGAGGTAGTTCTATATTTATTGATTAGTATGTAAATCCGAAACGGAAGAGGGGTATTCTCGTCGCTTTTTAGGCGTTTGAATTAAAAATAATAATATTTGGACCTATTATTATCTATTATTATCAGCGCTTACTAAACATTTCAATGACAAAGAAAAGAATCGAAATTTGAATTAGATACTGAAAATATAAATGAAAACAATCAAAGAACTCCTGGAGCGAATCCGCCTCTACTAAATTCCATGATCAAACTACAACCAATTTGACCGAAAAGGTTAGGTATAGAACGAATATCATTATAAAAAACACTAAGCCCTATTTTCTTGTTCATTCAGGAAATTATACCCATTTTATATCTACCTTTTTATTCTTCAATGATTCCATTTCAGTCCTATTTGTAGATTTAGAGGATGTATTCATTTTCACTTCTGAAAGTTTTAAAACAAGGGAATCTAATCTTGAACTGATAAATTTTAGGAATTAAAAGCACCTTAAATATCAGGGAAAAAATTGACCTGAGCAAATGCGGCAAAACAGGAAGCATAGAACATTTTTCACTTATGCCATTAACTAGGCTATCATTTTTACTTGATAATAAGGTTTCAAAGGCAGTATATTTGGAAAAATGTTAATGTGGAACATATTGCTTAAAACAAGCAGAGGCGACTGCTGTTCCTCTAGAAAAGATTAAAGATAAAACTAGAAGCCCAGAATGGGTTTTAAACCCAGATTTAAAAGTTGAAAAGAATAAAACTAAGTTTTGGCTACGAATATGAGTGTCTTGCGGTCGACCAAATCGAGTTGTCTTCGATATGAAGCAAAGTACCGAGCGTGCGTATAAAAAACGTTTACGGCAGTCTAGGGTTTCTGGTTTTGATTTTTCCTGCTTCGAAAAAGGAGTGGTCTCATGTTCTGAATTCGGCATAGGCTTAGTAGTGAGTTTTCTGAAAGTCCTACAGGAGTTTATACTTGGGTGTCGTATTATAATGATATTTTCGGCAAGGTGAACTGGAAAGTTGAAAAGCTTTTTATTAATCTTCTTGAGTCTTGTTTGCCTAGTCGTATTTCTCGGAATAACGTATCATCGGTTTTTACTGTTGATATTGGTCAAGCTATTAAGAACATGCAATCTAGCTTTATTGATCAAGACGAAATTTCTTCTTATCATCTGAAAGAAGTTTGCCCGACTTTGATAGCTCACTTTCAGCTACTGTTTCAGATTTGTTTTTCTTCTTCTATGTTTCCTGACAGTTTTCTCTGTGGCACAGTCACCTCGGTTTCGAAGCGTTGAAAAAATTCGTCAGAGTGTAGTTCACATCGACCAATTACTGTTTCGTGTAACCTTAGCAAAATCTTTGAATATATATTCTTCTCCCTTTCATTTCAGAAAATGTTAATTTTGGTGAAAACCAATTTGGCTTTCAAAAAAGGCTGGGATGTCAGCACACCCATCGTGTTCTAGCTGCCCTCCTGTTGTGGTCAACTAACAATAAATCTCTTCATATCTGTGCTCTTGCTCTTTCGAAACCTTTCGATAGTATAGTCCACTTTCACGCACTCTTTCTAATAATATCAATGTTGGAACCCTTGGTCCCAGTTTGTTCAGATAAATGTCCCTCCCAGATTCTTTTCTTTTGGCCCCTTAATTATTTTCCTTCCCCGAGTAATAACTGATAATTTTCCTTTTATTTTGTGACGCCATTTTGGGTCTTTTTAATTGCGTAGTCACTTAATAAACCACGAGGTAAAACATTGCGCAGTTAGGGAGGTTGACCAGTAGATTAGTAAGTCCTAGGATTGGCGGGAAGATTTCATTTACCATCCCGTACCCCATGTCGCAGACACACGGCTAGCGGAGCGGGCTGGGAGAAAGAGTCCTTTTTAAATCAGTTCTTATAAAGCATGAAGTGAATACAGTAAGACTTTTTATTATACTAAGTTTTCTTTTAATTTTTCAGCTTAGGTCGAGTCTAAAGAGATAGTTGGAAATCTTATCGGTATACCTTGGCTTATAAAAGTGGCCCTGGACCATCCGATCACGCTAGTATATACGGAACCGTTGGAGTAACCACGGAAATCCCACTATTTTGGGCCGACGAGGGATCTCCCCTCCAGGAAGTGGCATAGCAACTCTTTGTGCCATTTTTGCCTGTAAAAGTGATAACCCCCGCATATAAACCTCCGATAAGTGGTGGCAGCAAGAAAAAGAGCTATCAACAACACTGGTAGTAAAAGAATTCTGCGTTTTCCAAGAGACGGGTTAATTTGGCCTAGAAAGTAGCCTATTGTGGTAACAACTAAAAATACAAAAATACGCAATCAGATAATAGAATTATGAAGGTCTATAATGGGCTGTGTGCCTTGTTAGACAAATATAAAAAAGATTAACGTGAAATTAATGAGTTGAGTTTACAGTGGGGGAATCTCCGTATTTAAAAGTATTACAGGGTTTAAGGACAGATACGAAAACGTTGAATGTGGGGTTAATATTTGAGTGAATTGGCGGACTTAGATATAATTTTCAGTGACAAAGGTTATAAGAGTATTGAGGACGACAAATTAGAAGGATTTTTCAGTTTGTACGCACATTGGACAAGGAAGGTGGGATGCACCTGTCCTATTGAGTAATCTGCCCAGGAGGAGATTATATTTGGAGTACGAGTATCCAGGGAGGATACGTGATTTGTTTTACAGGGTAGTTCCCCTGTTTGAGTTTAGTCTAATTCACTAGTGGAATGTTCGCGCGGTTTTTCTGATTATTCTCTCGTCCAATCCCTGTTAATTTGTTTTTCGGAGATATAATTAACTTCCGTAAAACAGCTTGTTTTAACGTCCCTAATGAACTCTAGACATTATTGAAAAAACTGTTGAAGTTACCGGTTATGGACTAATTGAATAGGAGATAATATAATCTGAGAGAAGTACACGCGGTAAAATGAGATGGTACGAAATAAACAAAAGGAAGAAACAATGTGTAAAAAAAAAGACGAACTCATCCCTCAGAGGCTATGCCAAATGAAGGGGAGTTGTGGGATAGAGATAGTAAAGATATGAAACAAATGAATTCAGAAAATGAATTAAGAAGAAATAATGACGGACGGAATTTCGAAATAATGTCGGACAGAGATGAGATTAACTCAAGACCAAAAAGGGCGAGTGAAGCCCATAGAAAAAATAGGAAAATAGAAAGAAAGGCTAATATGAAGGCCTTAGAGAGAGAGAGTTCCGAGAATAAAAGAAAAAATGCAGGCTGAGAAAGATGAAATTAGAAAGAATAGAAAAGAGGACGAAAGGGCTAGAGTAGCCTATAAAGAAAGAGACAATACGGACAGAGAACGAAAAGAGATAGAAAGAGAGAGAGAGATAGAAAAGAAAGAGAGAAAGATAGAATAGAAAGAGAGAAAGAGAGAATAGCTAGAAAGCACCTAGAGTATATGAAAAAATTACAGGATGAGATAGATCAAATTGAAAAAGATAGTCAAGCCAATGAAATACTTCATCAGGCCCATATGGACAAAATTGAAAAAGATAGACAAGCCAATGAAATATATCATCAGGCTCGTATGTAAAAAATTGAATCCCGGAAGAGAATGTCAATGAATTTATTAAATTTCATGGAGAAAGAGAGGATAGCCAGAAAATGAAAGGAAGAGGCTGATAGAATAGCCAGAGAACGAAAGGAAGAGGCTGATAGTAATAGCCAGAGAACGAAAGAAAGAGGCTGATAGAATAGCCAGAGAACGAATAAAGGAGAATGATAAAATAGCTAGAGAGAAAGAAGAAAGATATCACCAAGAGTTTAAAGGAACCATGATAGGCCTAATAGAAGCCCGCTGGGGAATTCCAGAAAGTGAGATTTTATCACAACTAACTTCTAGGCTGTCAGATAGCCATAATAATTTGTCTAAGAATCAATCGCGAGAAAAAGAAAATTACCAGACATTAAACACTTTTACGGGAAACATGATACTTTGTTGCCTGCGGGGAAAGATGGACCGGCCCATAAAACAAATTGGGAGGCTGCGCCGCCCTATCGAAAAAAAGAAATGCTTGATAGTCAAAATGATGATAATCTGGTAAAAATTGATTTCTCGGAGCCTTTTTCTAAAAATTGCCATAATAAAGAGGAGAAAGTAACCTATAAAAGAACGAATTGGGCTATAGCACATAATCAAGGAAATATTGACGAGTTTGTGAAATCACATAAAATAGAAGGAAAATTAAACGGAAAATTGACCAAAATGGTAATTGACTCAGGCAGTGACCAAACTTATGTGCGAATCGAGCTAATTAATAGAGCGAAGATAGACCATAAAAATAAGATTACAACATTGTGTTATTATGGAGATAAGCACCAATGCCCGTCTGCTTGGGTTAGAATAGAAATTGCATAGAAGGACGGTACGGTCCAGAGAATAACGATAAAAGTAGGCTTGGTACCTACGCTAGCAGTGGATGTATTAGATGTATTAGAAAATGGAAAACTTGAGAACACTGATTGTACCAAAGAAAAATGAGATGAAATTTATTGTACGTGCTTTTCCTCGGAAAGTTTGAGAAGTTTTAGTAGAATATGAAAAACCAAATGTCGGAATTCACTTCACATTTGATGGCGAAATGTTTATTTCTGCGGTGAGAATAAAAAAGACTAAAAGAGAGAAGAAAGATATTAAGCGGAACTACAATAAAGAAAGGCAGTCGAAGATGGACACTGGAGTCCAATTCAGATTTCATGACGATTTATTTAATGCTACTACAAAAGAAAAGAAAACTAAGAGAGAGAAAAGAGATATTAAACAGAGCTACAATAAAGTAATGCAGTCAAGGAAGGTGGACACTGGAGTCCAAATCAGATTTAACGATGATTTATTATTTTGTGCGAATGACAAAATTGAGAAAAGTAGAGATGAAAAGAGTAGTGTAAAAAAGAGATAAAATTTGGAGATTCAGCCTGCAGTGGCGAAAAATAAAAAATCATCTGGGCTGTGCAAGCTAAAATAAATAATAGGGGGAACAAAGAGGTCCACGACCCTCAGGGAAAATTGCAAAATTACAATAAAACGGAAAAACTTAGGAGGGAGGAGAAGACCCATGACAGATTAAGAGAAACAGATAATACTGACATAAAATTGACTTGTCAACAACGGTTGAATCTCAGACCATTCTAGACGGATTGGGCTTATGCTGAACGTTGATAAGTGCGAATATATTACGTTTAATTCGAGTGCCAGTCTCCCTCTTAACTGTGTTTTTCCCCTATTCCCTGTGTCTCTTCTTTTCGGAGGCTTGGTCTTCACATTACTAAGAATCTCAAAACACTTCGGGCTCTGGCAGTTTCTAATACTAAGAAAAAAAAATTCCGATTGGATATTCAAAATTGTAGCAGAAGGAGGTACAATAGAAAAGCGCTTGGGAAATTATATTCTTCATTTTGTGATCATTCCATTCTTTTTTTTATCTGGGTTTCTTCTAATTCTGAAGCCTAATGATCTCAAATCTCACAGGACTTATTATTTTAAATTTTCTCGGTACCTTCTGTGCCTTCCTCTGTGGTTCCGGAATCAGCACCTAATATTGTGATTTGGCCTCCCTGATTTATGGGAAAAAGTGACTGTGCTTGTGGAAAAGCTGTTGGAATCTGCAGGTCTTACTGCGCACCATAATTTACGTATTATTAAGTGTGCAAGTTTGTTTTTTTGTTTTTGATGTACTCCACTTCTTTTTGTTCATAGTGGGTAATAAATAAATTATTTTTATTATTATGAAGAGTAATGGTCCCCTATTTTTCTCGTTTTCTTATGTTAAAAACGAGCATGGATTAATTTAAAAAAAATCATCTGCTCAAAGTAAGGAGCAAATTTGAAACTTAAAACAAGCAAGTTTTAAAGCTACTTATTAAATTATAGTTTTTATTAAATTATTAGGCGGGAAGTAACTGCCCCCCTCCTCGACCGACGCCACGGTCTCGTATATAAGTTTTAGTACTCATGACGAGTTTTGAGGGTGGTACTAAGATCATTTTATTTTCCAGTTGGGGACTCCCCACTATTGGCCAACGTCTTGAAAACACGTGTTGAAGAAAAAAAAAATCTTGAAGAACATTTAAAAAAAAAGTTTAAAACGTCTTGAGGGACTAGCAAATCTTTTTGGCCCTATTAAAACCCCTATAGCGGTTGTTCTATTTGTTATACCCATACGAAGGATTAGCAACTTATGTTGGCTCTAGTAGCCATTCTTCCATGGTGTCCGGAATATTTATTACACCTATAGCAGGGGTAAAAAACTCTTGTTGGCTCACAATACATCCCCTATGGAGGTCGTACTATTCTTACCTCTATACCACTTTCCCCTCCTCCTACAAAGTTACAATGTAGGCTACTCTAAATTCTTCCATGCGACTTCTGTCCACCCCATTTGGGAACAGACTGCTGTTTGTTTGGCCCAGATGGATGACCGAAAGACGCAATCTGGCGTTGTTAGAACCCTTGGTCCCAGTTTGTTCAGATAAGTGTTCTTCTCAGATTCTTTTCTTTTCGCTTCTTAATTATTTTCCTTCCCCTAGTAATAATTATTAATTTTCCTTTAATTTTCGTGGTGCCATTTTCTGTCCTCCTAATTGCGTCGTTGGGTACATAGACCACGAGGTATTAAAGTGCGCAGTTGGGGATGTTTGACCAGTAATTTAGTAAGCCCTCAGATTGGCTGGAAAAATTCATTACCACCCCATCACCCCGTCGCAGACACGCGGCTGGCTGAGCGGGCTGGGGAAAATAGTTCCTTTTTGTTTAGTTCCTTTTTGTAGCGTGTCTTGATTACAGTAAGATTTTTATAATATATATTCTTTGACTTTTTAGCCTAGGTCGAGTCTAAAGAGATAGTTAGAAATATTACCGGTAACCCTTGACCTTTAAAGGGGCCCCTGGGATCTTTCGATCACGCTAAAGTACCCTAAGGCAGGGTATATTGTAAATCCGGCACAGACGCGTACCCAAATCAGAAGGAACCGTTGGAGTAAGCGCGGGAATTCCACTAACCTTTGGGCCGACAAGGGGTTCTCCCCCTCGAGTAAGTGGCACAGCAAACTTTTTGCGCAATTTTTGCATCAATAAGTGGTGACCCCCGTACTTCTCCAATAGTCGTCCTTCATTTGTTTTATACATCTCATGCTTTAATTCATTTGTCTTCATTCCGTTTTATAGGTATAACTAACTTTCTTGTACTATATCCCAAGAAAATGAGATAGAACAAAACTTTTCGTAAATTTTTCTGTTCAAAATACGGCCAGTCAAGTGGGTGCCAAAATTATCCCTAAACATACAACATTAACAAGCACACAATACGAAACAGAACCCATAGAGAGAAAGGTAAGCTCAAATCAAAGGCTACCTCTTATAAAACACTTTTAACAACTAGGTTATATTTATTGTACAAAATACATTTTAGTCCTTGCTTGACCTATTCTTTTTGTTGAACATACAAATGCCTTTTGATTTACACGGCAATAATAAATAAAGTGAGTTATTTATTTTGTAAAGTTTTGCTAGTTTACAGTGTTCCACTACCGCTGAGCATTTTTAGTTTGTAAAAGTTCCGTTACTTTCGGTTACAGTGAATTACAAATGGTTAAATGTAAAACGCTAATTCTGAACTAAATTTCTAAGATATTCCACAGTGTACTTTGTCCTTTTCCACATCCCCCGGGATAGTAATGTGGTTTTAAATACACTTGTAATTTTACCATATTTTTTCAGAAGGTTGAAACTCGGGGAAGATTTGTCCCAGTAACCAGCTAGAAACACTCAGAGCTGTGATAGAAGATGTCAGTAATTTAAGCACACCAGTTACACTAAGAGTCAAAGCAGTTGCTTATTAAGCTAATCTCAGAGGGATGGGCAGTAAAAACAGAAAAGAATTACATAATAAATTCTAACTAGTCCTTGTCCGACTGCGATGCGTTATGCCCAAGCCACATCACACTTACATCTGTAAAAAAAAAAAATTGTGAACGACATGTGTTTTAGCTTAATTTTAACATGAAGGAAAACTTTTTACAGTCTTCTGGAAAGCAAAAGGATGGCTGAGAGTGTGTCCAAACTCTCCCACCATGGACTGAACCCTACCCAATTGGCGACCAATCCCATGGTATTAGATCCTTAATGACTTGGAATACCAAGTATTATGAACACCCCCCTCCTCCTCCCGAGGAAAATTACAGAGCAAATGGTGGCAGGTCAAGAATATATAGAAATAGGTATAGACACCATGGGGAAACGCAAATTACCAAGCAATACAGGAAAAGATTCAATTGCTATTATTGTGGCAAACGAAAAAACTATGCGGCAAATTTCTGGCATAGAATACCCAAAGAAGGCCAGACGTACCAGGCAACACACAAGTTCAGAACGCAGGGGGAGGGGGCAGAAATTTATGAAGGCAGGGAACAAATAATACTTGGCAAACACCTAATAATATTCCTGAATTTAGGCCTAGAAGGCAAACGGTTAACAATACCCAGGGTCAAAGTAGCAACGCTGAAGAAAACTGGGATAACCCTAGAAACTTTTGGCCAAACAGTGGGAATTTAAACGAAGAAACCAGCCTGTAAGTATCGACAGAGCTGTTTCCTTACAAAGACCCCTACGTAGTTTAGAATGCTCTGATACAAATGCAAATAATAATAGTCTACCGATTTTGCAATGCTTTAAAATTGAGTGTTTTCAAAATTTACCATGTTTACTAGATACAGGTGCATCTAAATCATTTATTCGAGAAGAAGTTCTTAAGAGGTTTCCTCCTAGTGTCAAAAATCACGTAAGCAGATGCCAGAATACCCTAACATCAGTGACAGGGCACAGGCTGACAAGCTTGGGAAAATGTCCATTAAAATTTAGCACCGGGGATAAAGGAATAACAGCAACGGTGATAATATGCAAGCAGCTGCCATTTCCTTGCATTCTAGAAGTAGATACCATCAGAAATTATGGGATCGTATGGGAACCCTTATCTGATATAATAACCATAAACCAGGCAAATGAATCTAATAGGCAAATTTATGTAACAATAGAAAACGAAAGTGACGATTGGAATTATAACCTAAAAATAAGCGGAAAAATCACAATAAAAGGGGAAACGACAGCTCAAATTCTAGAGACAGTAAATACAAAAGAAGAAAGGTTAAAACAATGGACACCATGATAGGAGGATACACCATAAAAGAATACCCCATGATTTTCTTGGAAAATCAAGTTATAAAAATTGAAAATGGTATAACATACTTAAAACTATCAAATCTAAGTAATAATAAAGTAAGACTGAACCAAATAGAACTTGGATCAGTGGAAAAGATTTCAAATTCAGAAATAAAATCTCTAAACAGTCCAGAATTAAGCGTAAATTTTACTAGCCACTAACAATTATCCTCATTAAAACCGCAACCACTAGAAAAGTATGGAATGTCGAAAATAGTTTTTTTGCAACAATTTGATTTAAAATATTTACTGGAAAACGTAAAACTAGGGTGGAAAATATTCTTTGGGATTTTAAATGGACTTTTGCAAGAAACAAAGCAGATTACGGATTAACTCACTTAATCACGCACAAGATATCAACAGAGGGTCCTCCAATGAAAAAGTCATTGTATAAAACACCTTATCATTTAAAACCATGGCTAGAAAGCCAAAAAAGGGAAATGGAAGATCAGGGGATGATTAATGAAAGTGTTAGCGATTGGTGTTTTCCACTAGTAATAGTCAGGAAAAAAGATAACACCTGGAGATTTTGCATAGATTTTAGAGCACTAAATACCGTCACAGTAAAAGATGTCAAGAAACTACCAGGAATTATTATATGATTTTAGATTTGCTGGGAGGTACAAAATATTACACTAGTTTTGACTTAATAGCAGGATATTGGCAAATCGCTTTAAATGCAGAAACAAAGCATAAGGCTACAGTAATCTTAGATGATGGAAGAACGTTCACATTTGATTTTATGCCTTTTGGCTTATCAGTTAGTCAAAACTGTTTTAGTCGACTAATGAATTTGGTGTTAAAAGATAACGAACCAGGAAGGAAAAAGATACCTTGGATTATTTAGATGATGTAATTTTGTTTAATGACAACCTGGAAGACCACTTGGTCAGACTTAGAAAAATACTGGAAAAGTTTGAAAAAGCAGGCTTAAAATTAAAACCAGAAAATTTAAAAATAGTAGTACCAAAATTAGTTTTTCTTGGACACCTGATAAACCAAGGTACTATTTCACCAAATCCAGAAAAATTTACAGTCATAGAAAATTTACAGCCTCCTAAAGATAAAAAAAGCTGCAAATCAGTGTGTGGTTTGTTAAGCTATTTCAGACGATATATAAAAAATTATGCAACAATTGCGCAACCTTTGCAAACATTTTGAAAAAATCAAGTAAATTCGAATGTCCAGTGGACGCAAAACAAGCGCTAAATGAAATAAAAAGACAATTATTACAGGCACCAATACTTAAACTACCAGATTTGTTACAAGACTTCTGTTTACAAACAGATGCTTCGGGGTACGGTATTGGAGCCATATTATTAAACATAAACTTGGAAGGAGTAGAATCAATAGTCCTATACGGCAGCTGGTCACTGTCGGAGGCAGAAAGAAAATATTTGATAGTTGAAAGGGAATATTTAGCAGTTGTAGTTTTTACAGACTATTTTCGACAATTTTTACTTGAAAAAAAATCATTTTACGCGTAGACCAAAAATCATTAATTTGGCTATATAAAATGCAAAATACTTCAGCCTGGTTGACACGGTGTATACTACGTCTGCAAGCATATTCATATCCCCAATATATATAAAGGGTCGTACAAATATTTTACCAGACTGTTTATCACGAAATCCCGACACGGAAGGAAATTTGATTATAACCATCCAGAGTGAACTAGAAGGGGAGAAATACTATCTAATGAAAATATTTCGAATCATCTAGATAAAGATGAATTGTTTTAGCGATGAAATTCTTTTTATCAAAAGGAAAGGAACTGCCAGAGCACTTTAAACATTTTTTTAAAGGACTTAGATAATTTTTATCTTGATGAAAGTAAAAATCTTTTGGTAAGATATCTCAGACCATCGGAAGAATATACAAAAAAAGACTTAAAAATTATTCCAGTAATTACAAAATCACTGGAAGGAGAAATTTTACAGATGGCACATGCAAAGATTGGCTGTCACATGGGAGAAGCGAAAACTATGAGGAGGCTGAAAGAAAATTTTTATTTTCCTAAATTTATTCAAAAGTAAAAGCTTTCAATACAAAGCTGCCAAGAGTGTGCCAAACAAAAGTTGCCACCAAAGACCCCTATGGCTGAATTAGGTCTCTGCCCCAGCCCCTCAGGAGAAGGAGAATTAATGTCAATAGACATTTGGGGAACAGGAGGAAACTTACCAGTTTCCAGGAAAGGACACAGGTATGTACTAACCGTAGTTGACCATTTTAACTCATTCTTATACGCTTTTCCAATTAAAGACAAAAAAACAAAAACCATTGCGAAAGTTCTGGTCAATCGCCTATTTTTAGAACAAGGAATTTTTCCTAGAATTTTAATTAGCAACAATGGGCGATGTTTTAGAGCCAAATTTTTAGACAAAATTACAGAATATCTGGGTGTGAAATGATGGTTTACATCGTCTTATATGGCAGCCACTAATGGAAAGGTTGAACGCAAACATAGGAAATTAGCTTACATGCTGGGAATACATGCAAGAGAGGAAAATGAAAATTGCGATGAACATATACCATTTGTAGTCTTTAAAATAAATACGGCTTTTTCACGCTCCTTAAAAAAAAGCCATTTTTTGCAATATCTAAGAGATACCAGAATTTGTTTAGATGAAATACAAAATGATAGAATATATTACAGCCTAGACCAATATAAGCAAGAAATGGTAATGCGAATGAAAAATGCTATGGATCAAGTTAAAGACAATCTGGAAGATGCGAAAACAGAACAAAACGAAAAATATGACCGAACAAGCAAAAATAAGACAAAATACTGTTTAGGAGGCTTGGCTTACGTATACAAAACCAACCTGAAAGGGACAAAAAAGTTAAAACCGAAATGGGAAAGGCCCTACAGGATCGTAAAGATTCTACCAAATAACTTAACATATGTTCTGAAGGATCAACATAAGGAAAAAGAAGTAGTACACCATAATAGAATGAAAAAAGGGATATTTTTCAAAACCGTGGAAATCAGAGCCTATTCCTTCGGACGAAGAAATAAAGGAAACAATTTCACCAGTATATATCAGAAGACCATATGATTTTCATGACCTTTTTAATGACCACAAAGATTGGGAGGAATGGAAGGAGAATTTAGCCCAGTTTTGGCTACAAAACTGTTACAAGTAACGGAAAAAATAAATAATAAATAAAAATAAAACGAGTAAAGAGCCTCTAAAGAAATATTTTGCCATATTTTGATAATGTCAAAATTTCTTTCATAATATATCAAATAATTAAAGCCTGATAGTAGAAATCGAATAGAGTGAAGCCAATAATCCCTTATATCCCAATTAGTTGACCAATAGATTGTGCCTAGGAAGCCAACAGAAACCTTATCACGGGAACAATTACACAGGGCATTAATAGGTGACTCGTAGCTTTTAATGGGTGTAGTGAAATTAATTGAATTATACATATTTCTAATCAGAATTATAAGTCAATACGTTTTATATTTATTTTGAAAAAAAATATTCTGAGGGATAATTTAAAAAAAAAACGAAGGATGGTAGTCTACTGAATTAGGGTCATTGGAAACTAGCAAATTTGGAGTCAGCCAAATCACTGCTGATCTCTCGTTATTAAGTAAATGCAAAGCATCTACTAACCTTTGACTCTCTGAGGTGACACTTTCTGTCGAATTTGAAAAAAAAATTGTTTCCGAATAATTTTAAAATTATTACAATGTGAAAAACATCTACAAGCTAGCTGTAATCTTGTTATAAATAGTAGAAGATACAGTAAATTAAACACTTACCAATAAGGATGATATATATAAACAAGAAGCCGTAGATAAAATGTGTCACAATTTAAAAAGTACAGTTTTCTTGAGTATAAATAAATAACTTCACATATTAAAGAAATTCACAACACATCATTAATATAAATAATCAGGGCGAGAAAATAGCGGGTGAAAGACGCCAAATGACAAGACCATTGGCATTTAAAAAAAACTGCTAAACGTCATGTCATTGGGGGGATCCACCAAGATGACCAAATTGATAATAGAAATATAGGCCAAACTGGAGAAGGTTTGGTCTGAATGTTCGTGTAAAATCCTACATGCTAAAATAAATAGCATGTCGGGATTTTTACTCGGGCACTAAACCCATAAACTGTTAGAACAGGGTAATAGTCAGAATATCGCGGAAGGGACAAATTGCACTCACTGACTTCATAAAACTAAGGCAAAAATTACACTAAGGATAAATACCAGAGGCGAATAATATAAGAGACTATAGGGGAGCCGCAGTGGGTACTGATAACCCATATCTCTAAACAAATTTTGGCACGTACTAGGCACTAATTTTTGGGTGAAATATCAGAGACAAGGAATATGTGTCTGAGATAAAAGCCACACAATCTCACGGAAATCAGGATATCGAAAAACGTACATTCTTATGAAGAAATGAAAACTAGCAAAAGCAGGGCAAAGGCGAATTAAAAATGTTCTAAAAATCAGCTGAAAAATACAGTACTTTTCTAACACAAACACTTTTGGACAGAGAAATTTGAATAATGTCAAAAAAATTCAGGTTGCATAAATTAGACACCCCCCACCTCTTAAAATAAGGAGATATTGAATTTGACCATAGAAGGGCAATTAGCATAAAAACTTGTAAAAGTTATTGAATAAACCATGAAACACATAAATATAGGCTTATATAGGACCAATTGTACTGAAGAAGCAGAAAAATAAACTGGAAAAATTCCTTAGGCTTCATTGAAGTAATTATCTAAAGAAAAAGAAGGGTTTAAGTTGAAAATACAGCCAAACAAAATTGAAGAAAAAGAAAATGAAAGGAGTCAGTTAAACTCTGTTATATGCGCATATTGAACTGACTGAACCAAGAAGGCACATAATATCCTTTTTAACTTAAGTTGAAGCTGAAACCTAAGACAAGACCACTAAAAGTGGGGCAGTTAAAGTGAAAGAAGCCATTGTCAATTGTATGTAAAAAAAATTACTGTGTGCCATTAAGGCAAGGTATATTTTCTGCAGAAGGGTGACTTTGTTTGAGAACAGAATAGCCAAAGAAAAAAAACTGTGACCACAAATAAAAAAAAGTGTGGCAATACTATACGATATAGTTAATTATTAAGTATGGAGGTTTATAATAGTCCTTTTAGCTGTAACTGATGACAAGAGAACTTAGAAACGTTATAGGAGCTACCAGAGGGCAGTCCTGGTAAGCAAACCTTCAGGGTGCAGGCACAAGTAAATTGATAGTGCCAAAACAGGTAAAAAGACGAATAGCTAAATTTTTAACATATAAGATCTAAGCTGTAAATGAAGCCTTATACCGAAATGACATTAAAGCTGAAAAAAAGACAGATTACAGACAAAAACGTTATGACAAAAAATTGTAAAACAAAGATAAGAAAATGTATATAATCGTATATGTAAAATATATATAGTGGTAACAAATGTAATTGAGAAAATATATACAGTTATAAATATATTTTTAAAACCATTTATAAACATGGAATTGTTATTGTAAAAAAAATTGTAAATATAGAAATTTTAATAGCAAAGTTATGTTATATGAACTATTTCCAAGCCCTTATTTAGAGGCTAATCACAGTTCTCAATTATAGTTTATAAATCTATTAGTTAGGGTTGATTTTTTATACATGTTAAATTGAAGTTAAGACTTATCAGATAAAGGTCTTGACGGCCTTATTTAAAAGTTGTGCAAAGAAAAAATATTGCAGAGATTAA
>NC_142803.1:24480696-24538196 GCF_049724085.1 Artemia sp. Qi Xiang Cuo | reverse complement strand
AGTGCCCTTTAAAAAATTTAAAGGGCTAGTGCCCTTTTTAATAGTCAAAAGTGATTGGAGGGCCACTAGCCCCCCCCCCCAGCCAATCATTACCCAGAACACATCCAATCAAACTTTTGAGATAGCCATTTTGTTCAGCGTAGTTGATTAAAACATAGAAAAAGTGTTTTTGAGGAGGACACTCCCCAAAAACCCTCAAGGCGAAGGTTTTAAGTTATGCCCTCTGGCTATATAAACTTCTAAAGAAGGCGTTGTCTTAGAAACCTCAAAACAGGCTCACTCAATTGGAAATTCAAAGAGCTAGTTCCATTTTTAAAATTCGAAAGTGAATGGAGGGAACAAGCCCCCCCCCACGCCCATCCTTCCTCCAAAGACATCCAATCAAAATTTTGAGATAAACCTTGGGTTCAGCTCAGTTGATTTCCAAATAGAAATTATGTTTTTGAGGAGGACACTCCCCAAAACCATCAGGGGAAGGGTTATAAGTTATGCCCAGGGGGCAAATAATGTTTTTCTAGCAGGCTTTGTTGCAAAAAGTTCAAGAAAAGCTATTTCGATTTGAAATTCAAAGGGCTAGTGCCCTTAATAGTGGACAATTATTGGAAGGCAATTAGCCCCCCCCCAATGCCCATCATTTCCCAGACATATCCAATCAAAATTTTGAGATAGCCATTTTGTTCAGCGTAGTTGATTTCAAGATAGAAAATGTGTTTTTGAGGAGGACACTCCCCCAAAACCCTCAGGGCAGGGGTTTGTAGTTATGCCCTGAGGACATACGAAGTTTTTATATAAGGTGGTGTCATATAATTTTCAAAAAAGGCTTATTTGAATGGAAATTCAAAGTGTTAGTGCCGTTTTTAACAGTCAAAAGTGATTGGAGGGCAGCTAGCCCCCCCCCCCGACGTCTATTGTTTCCCAAGACATATCACTCTAAAATTTTGAGATTGCTATTCTGTTCAGCGTAGGTTAGTTGATTTCTAGATAGAAAATATTTTTTTCATGAGGACACTCCCCCACAATCCTCAGGGCAAGGGTTCAAAGGACTTGTTCCCTTTGAAAAATTCAGAAGGCTGGTGCTTTTTATAATAGTCGAAAGTGATTGGAGGGCAACTAGCCCCCCCCCGCCCATCATTCCCCCAAACACATGCAATCTAAATTTTTAGATAGCCATTTTGTTCAGCGTAGTTGATATTAAAATAGAAAATGTGTTTTTGAGGAGGACACTCCCGAACAACCATCAGGGAAAGGGTTTTATGTTATGCCCTGGGGGCATATAAAGTTTTTATAGAAGGTGTTGTCATAGAAACCTCAAAATAGGATCATTCAATTAGAAATTCAAAGAGCTGGTGCCCTTTTTAAAAGTCAAAAGTGATTAGAGGGCAACTAGCCTCCCCCACGCCCATCATTCCCCCAAACACATCAAATCAAAATTTTTAGATAGCCAGTTGGTTCAGCGTAGTGGGTTTTTCAAATGGAACATATGTTTTTAAGGAAGACACTCCCCCACAACCCTCAGGGCAAGGGTTTTAAGTTATACCCAGCGGGTATATAATATTTTTATAGAAGGTGTTGTCGTAGAAACTTCAAAAAGCTCATTCGATCTGAATTTCAAAGGGCTAGTAACCTTTAAAAAATTTAAAGGGCTAGTGCCATTTTTAACAGTGAAAAGTCATTGGAGGACAACTAGCCCCCCCCCCTCCAAGCCCCTCATTCCCCAGAACACATCCAAACAAAATTTTGAAATAGCTGTTTTGTTCAGAGTAGTTGATTTCAACATAGACAAAGTGTTTTTGAGGAGGACACCCCCATAACCCTCAGGGAAAAGGTTTTACGTTATGCCCTGGGGACATATAAGATTTTTATAGAAGGCACGGTCACATTAAGTTCAAAGTCGGCTCATTTGGATGGAAATTTAAAAAGCTAGTGGCCTCTATAATAGTAAAAACTGATTGGAGGGCAACTAGCCCCCCCCCCCCACAACCCTCAGGACACTCCCCCACAACCCTCAGAGCAAAGATTTTAAGCAATGCCTTGGGTTCATATAAGGTTTTTATAGAAGGCGTTGTCGTAGAACCCAAAAAACAGGATCATTCAATTGGAAATTCAATTGGATAGGAGGTTTTATAGAAGGCGCTGCCATATAAACTTCAAAATAGGCTCATTTGATTAGAAAACTCAAAGATCTAGTGCCTTTTTTAATACTTGAAAGTGATTGTAAGGCACCAAGCCCCCCCCCACGTCCATCATTCCTCATAACACATCCACTCAAAATTTTGATATTGTTATTTTGTTCAGTGTAGGCTAGTTGATTTTCAGATAGAAAGTGTGTTTTTCAGGAGGACACTCCCCAACAACCTTCAGGGCAAGGATTCAAAGTGATATTGCCCTTTAAAAAATTTAAAGGGCTGAGTGCCCTTTAAAAAATTTAAAGGAGCTAGTGCCCTTTTAATAGTCAAAAGTGATTGGAGGGCCACTAGCCCCCCCCAAGCCAATCATTACCCAGAACACATCCAATCAAAATTTTGAGATAGCCTTTTAGTTCAGCGTAGTTGATTAAAACATAGAAAAAGTTTTTTTGAGGAGGACACTCCCCAAAAACCCTCAAGGCAAAGGTTTTAAGTTATGCCCTCTGGCTATATAAACTTCTAAAGAAGGCGTTGTCTTAGAAACACTCAAAACAGGCTCACTCAATTGGAAATTCAAAGAGCTAGTTCCATTTTTAAAATTCGAAAGTGAATGGAGGGAACAAGCCCCCCCCCCCGCCCATCCTTCCCCCAAAGACATCCAATCAAAATTTTGAGATAGGCCTTTGGTTCAGCTCAGTTGGTATCCAAATAGAAATTATGTTTTTGAGGGAGGACACTCCCCAAAACCATCAGGGGAAGGGTTATAAGTTATGCCCAGGGGCAAATAATGTTTTTCTAGCAGGCTTTGTTGCAGAAAGTTCAAGAAAAGCTATTTCGATTTGAAATTCAAAGGGCTAGTGCCCTTAATAGTGGAAAGTTATTGGAAGGCAACTAGCCCCCCCCCCCAATGCCCATCATTTCCCAGACATATCCAATCAAAATTTTGAGATAACCATTTTGTTCAGCGTAGTTGATTTCAAGATAGAAAATGTGTTTTTGAGGAGGACACTCCCCCAAAACCCTCAGGGCAGGGGTTTGTAGTTATGCCCTGAGGGCATACGAAGTTTTTATATAAGGTGGTGTCATATAAACTTCAAAAAAGGCTTATTTGAATGGAAATTCAAAGTGTTAGTGCCCTTTTTAACAGTCAAAAGTGATTGGAGGGCAGCTAGCCCCCCCCCCCGACGTCTATCATTCCCCAAAACATATCACTCTAAAATTTTGAGATTGCTATTCTGTTCAGCGTAGGCTAGTTGATTTCTAGATAGAAAATATTTTTTTCATGAGGACACTCCCCCACAACCCTCAGGGCAAGGGTTCAAAACACTTGTTCCCTTTGAAAAATTCAGAAGGCTGGTGCTTTTTATAATAGTCGAAAGTGATTGGAGGGCAACTAGCCCCCCGCCCATCATTCCCCCAAACACATGCAATCTAAATTTTTAGATAGCCATTTTGTTCAGCGTAGTTGATATCAAAATAGAAAATGTATTGTTGAGGAGGACACTCCCGAACAACCATCAGGGCAAGGGTTTTACGTTATGCCCTGGGGGCATTTAAAGTCTTTATAGAAGGCGTTGTCATAGAAACCTCAAAATAGGATCATTCAATTAGAAATTCAAAGGAACATATTTCCTGATTCAAATGGAACATATGTTTTTAAGGAAGACACTCCCCCAAAACTCTCAGGGCAAGGGTTTTAAGTTATGCTCAGCGGGTATATAATATTTTTATAGAAGGTGTTGTCGTAGAAACTTCAATAAAGCTCATTCGATTGGAAATTCAAAGGACTAGTGCCCTTTTTAATAGTCAAAAGTGATTGGAAGCCAGCTTGTCCCCCACGCCCATCATTCCCCCAAAAACATCCAATCAAAATTGTGAGATAACTATTTTGTTAAGCATAGTTTTCTGATAGAAAATATGTTTTTGAGGAGAACACTCCCCTGGAACCCTCAGGGCAAGGGTTTAAAGTTATGCCCTGGGGGCATATGAGGTTTTATAGAAGGCGCTGTCATATAAACTTCCAAATAGGCTCATTTAATTGGAAATTCAAAGATCTAGTGCCCTTTTTAATACTTGAAAGTGATTGAAGTGCACCTAGCCCCCCCAGGTCCATCATTCCCCATAACAAGTCCACTCAAATTTGAGAGATTGTTATTTAGTGCAGCGTAGGCTAGTTGATTTTCCGATAGAAAGTGTGTTTTTTAGGAGGACACTCCCCAACAACCTTCCCAGCAAGGGTTCAAAGGGATATTGCCCTTTAAAAAATTTAAAGGGCTAGTGCCCTTTTTAATAGTCAAAAGTGATTGGAGGGCAACTAGCCCCCTCCCAAGTCTATCATTCCCCAGAACACATCCAATCAAAATTTTGAGATAACCATTTTGTTCATCGTAGTTGATTTCAACATAGAAAAAGTGTTTTTCAGGAGGACACACCCCCTAAACCCTCAGGGCAAAGGTTTTAAGTTATGCCATCTGGCCATATAAACTTCTAAAGAAAGCGTTGCCTTAAAAACCTTAAAGCAGGCTCACTCAATTGAAAATTCAAAGAACTAGTTCGAAAGTGAATGGAGGGAGCAAGCCTCCCCCCCCCCACACCCATCATTCCCCCCAAGATATCCAATCAAAATTTTGGGATAGCCCTTTGGTTCAGCTTAGTTGATTTACAAATAGAAATTATGTTTTTGAGGAGGACACTCCCAAAAACCCTCAGGGCAAAGGTTTTAAGCTATGCCCAGCGGGTAAATAATGTTTTTCTAGAAGGCTTTGTTGCAAAAAGTTCAAGAAAGGCTCTTTTGATTTGAAATTCAAAGGGCTAGTGCCATTAATAGTAGAAAGTAATTGGAAGGCAACTAGCCCCCCCCATGCCCATCATTTTCCCAGACATATCCAATCAAATTTTTGAGACAGCCATTTTATTCAGCGTAGTTGATTTCAAGATAGAAAATGTGTTTTGAGGAGGACACTCCCCCATAACCTTCAGGGTAAGGGTTTTTAGCTATGCCCTGGTGGCATACGAGGTTTTAATATAAGGTGCTGTCATATAAATTTAAAACCAGCTTATTTGAATGGACATTCAAAGTGCTAGCGCCCTTTTTAACAGTCGGAAATGCCTGGAGGGCACCTAGCCCCCCCCACGTCCATCCTTCCCCAAAACATATCCACTCTTAAATTTTGTGATTGCTATTCAGTTCAGCGTAGGCTAGTTGATTTCTAGATAGAAAATATTTTTTTCATGAGGACACTCCCGCAAAACCTTCAGGGCAAGGTTCCAAAAGGCTTGTGCCCTTGAAAAATTCAGAAGGCTAGTGCTCTTTTTAATAGTCGAAAGTGATTGGACGGCAACTAGCCCCCCACACACCCATCATTCCCCCAGACACATCTAATCAAAATTGTGAGATAATCATTTTGTTCAGCGTAGTTGATTTCCACATAGAAAGTGTTTTTGAGGAAGACACTCCCCCACAACCCTCAGGGCAAGGGTCTTAAGTTATGCCCTGAGGGCGTATGAGGTTTTTGTTGAAGTTGTTGTCGTAGAAACTTCAAAACAGACTCATTCGATTGGAAATTTAAAAAGATGGTGCCTGTTTTATTAGTCAAAAGTGATTGGAGGGCAACATGCCCCCCACGGCCAAAATTCCCCCAACACATCCAATCAAAATGTTTAAATTTCTATTTTATTCAGCTTAGTTGATATCAAAATAGAAAATGTGTTTTTGAGGAGGACACTCCCCAACAACAATCAGGGCAAGGGTTTTCAGTTTTGCCCTGGGGGCATATAAGGTTTTTATAGAAGGCAATGTCATAAAAACTTCAAAAAAGGCTCATTCCGTTGGAAATTTCAAGGGTAAGTGCCCTTTTTAATATGTCGAATGTAATTGGAGGGCAACTAGTCCCCCCACGTCCATCATTCCCCCAAACACATTCAATCAAAATTGTGAGATTGCCATTTTGTTCAGTTTATTTTTTTTCTAGATATAAAATAGGTTTTGAGCAGGACACTTCCCCTTAACCATCAGGGCAAGGGTTTTAAGTTACGCCCTGGGGGCAAATGAGGTTTTAGAGAAGCCTTTGTCATAGAAACTGCAAAACAAGCTCATTTGATGGGAAATTCAAAGGGCTAGTGCCCTTTTTAATAGTAAAAAGTGATTAGAGAGCACCTACTCCCCCCCCCCCTCGCGGATTATTCCCCAAAACACATCCATTCAAATTTTGAGATAGCTATTTTTTTTCAGCGTAGGCTAGTTGATTTCCAGATAGAAAATATGTTTTTGAGGAGGATAATCCCCCACAACCCTCAGGGAAAATGTTTTAAATTTTGCCCTGGGGGCATATAAGGTTTTATAGAAGGTGTTGTAGTAGAAACTTCAAAACAGGCTCATTCGATTGGGAATTCAAAGGGTGAGTGCCCTTTTCAATAGCCAAAAGTGATTGGAGGGCAACTAGCCTCCCCCTGCACACAATTTCCCCCAAACACATCCCATCAAACTTTTGAGATAGCCATTTTGTTCAGCGTAGTTTATTTCAAGATAAAAATGTGTTGTTAAGAAGGACACTCCCCCACAGGCACCAGGGCAAAGGTTTTAAATTATGCCCAAGGGCTTAAAAGGTTTTTATACAAGGTGTTGTCGTAGAAACTTCAAAACAGGCTCATTCAATTGGAAATTCAAAGGGCTAGTGCCCTTTTCAAAAGTCGAAAGTGATTAGAGGGCAATTGGCCCTCCCTTCAACGCCCATCATTCCCCCGAACAAATCCAATCAAAATTTTGAGATAACCATTTGGTTCGGCGTAGTTTACTTCAAATAGAACAAAATAGAACATAGAACAATTGTGAGATTGCCATTTTGCTCAGAGTGGTTGAATACCAGACAGAAAATAGGTTTTTTCAGGAGGAGGATCCCCGACAACCCACATGTCATGGTTTTTAAATTATGCCCTGGGGGCTTATTTGAATGCCCCTTCTATTATAGAAGGCGCAATCACATAAACTTCTAAATCAGCTCATTTGAATGGAAATTCAAAGGGCTAGTTCCCTTTTTAATAGTCGAAAGTGATTGGAGGGCAACTAGCCTCCCCCCCACCCCATTATTCTCCAGAATACATCCAATCAAAATTTCTAGGTAGCCATATTGTTAAGCGTAGTTGATTTAAACATAGAAAACGTGTTTTTCAGGAGGACACTCCCCCACAACCCTCAGGGCAAAGGTTTTAAGCAATGCCCTGAGAGCATATTAGGGTTTTATAGAAGGCGTTGTCGTAAAAACCTCAAAACAGGCTCATTCAATTGGACCATCAAAGGGCTGATCCTCTTTTTAAAAGTCGACAAATATTGGAGGGCAAATAGCCCCCCACGCCAATCATTCCCCTAAACACATCCAATCAAAATTTTTAGATAGTCATACGGTTCAGTGTAGTTGATTACCAAATAGAAAATATATTTTTGAGGAGGACACTCCTCCACAACACTCACTGCAAGGGTTTTAATTTATTTTCAGAGGGTATATAATGTTTCTATAGAAGGTGTTATCGTAAAAACTAAAAAAAGCTCATTTGATAGGAAATTCAAAGGACTAGTGCCCTTTTTAATCATCAAAAGTGATTGGAGGCCAGCATTGCCCCAAAAACATTCAACCAAAATTGTGAGATAGCTATTTTGTTAAGCATAGTTGATATTCTTATAGAAAATATGTTTTTGAGGAGAACATTCCCCCAGAACCTTCAGGGCAAGGGTTTTAAGTTATGCCCTGGGGGCATATGAGGCTTTATAGAAGGCGCTGTCATATAAACTTAAAAACAGGCTCATTGGATTGGAAATTCAAAGATCTAGTGCCCTCTTTAATACTTGAAAGCAATTGGAGGGCACCTAGCCCAGCACCCCCCCCCTCCACGTCCATCATTCCCAATATCACATCCACTCAAAATTGTAAGGTTGTTATTTTGTTCAGAGTAGGCTAGTTGATTTCCAGATAGTAAGCGTGTTTTTCAGGAGGACACTTCCCAATAACCTTCAGAGCAAGGGTTCAAAGGGCTATTCCCGTTTAAAAAATTTAAAAGGCTAGTGCCCTTTTCAATAGTCAAAAGTGATTGGAGGGCAACTAGCCCCCCCCCAAGCCCATCATTCCGCAGAACACATCCAATCAAAATTTTGAGATAGCCATTTTGTTTAGCGTAGTTGATTTCAACATAAAAAAAGTGTTTTTGAGGAGGACATTCCCCCAAAACCTTCAGGGCAAAGGTTTTAAGTTATGCCCTCTGGCCATATAAGGATTTTATAGAAGGTGTTGTCTTAGAAAACTCAAAACAGGCTAACTCAATTGGAAATTCAAAGGGCTAGTACCCTTTTTAAAATTCGAAAGTGAATGGAGGGAACTAGCCCCCCCCCCACCACGCCCATCATTCCCTCAAACACATCCACTCAAAATTTTGAGATAGCGCTTTGGTTCAGCGTAGTTGATTTCCAAATAGAAAATATTTTTTTGAGGAGGACACTCCCCAAAACCCTCAGGGCAAGGGTTTTAAGTTATGCCCAAGGGGTAAATAATGTTTTTATAGAAGTCTTTGTCACAAAAAGTTCAAGAAAAGCTATTTTTATTTGAAATTCAAAGGGATAGTGTCCTTAATAGTGATAAGTAATTGGAAGGCAACTAGCCCTCCCCCCTCCAATGCCCATCATTTTCCCAGACATATCCAATAAACAAAAAATCGCGAAGAAAGGAAACGAGGACAATTAAGAGCCAGTGAAAACATTGAAAAACTATGTAAATACTTCAGTCAAAACCTCCGCTTGACCGTCCTCAGTGCAGAATAATACCGATAAAAATATAAAAACCAAACCTTAAAATAAAAACACCAAACTAAAATTGGACGACCCTTTCCTAGTAACGGTGAAAGGGTAACTCACCGGTAACCTTTCACCTATTTACGACATATCCAATCAAAATTTTGAGGTAACCATTTTGTTCAGCGTAGTTGATTTCAAGATAAAAAATATGTTTTTGAGGAGGAAACTCCCCCAAAACCCTCAGAGCAAGGATTTTTAGTTATGCCCTGGGGGCATACAAGGTTTTTACATAAGGTGCTGTCATATAAACTTCAAAACTGGCTCATTCGAATGGAAATTCAAAGGGCTAGTGCCCTTTTTAGCATTCAGAAGTGATTGGAGGGCACCTAGCCCCCCCACGTCCATCACTCCCCAAACATATCCACTCTAAAATTTTGAGATTGCTATTCTGTTCAGTGTAGGCTACTTAATTTCTAGATAGAAAATATGTTTTTCATGAGGACACTCCCCCACTACCTTCAGGGCAAGGGTTCAAAGGGCTTGTGCCCTTTGAAAAATTCAGAAGGCTATTGCCCTTTTTAATGGTCGAAAGTGATTGGAGGGCAAATAGTACCCCCCCCCCCCCTCCCTCCAAGCCGATAATTCCCCCAGACACATCAAATCAAAATTTTGGGATAGCCTTTTGTTCAGCGTTGTTAATTTCAACATAGGAAATGTTTTTTTGAGGAGAACACTCCTCCACAACCCTCAGGGCAAAGGTTTTAAGCAATGTCCTTTGGACATATAACGTTTTCATAGAAGGCGTGGTCGTAGAAACGTCAACACAGGCTCATTCAATTGGAAATTCAAAGCGCTGGTGCCCTGATCAAAATCAAAAGTGATTGGAGGGCAACTAGCCCTTCCACCCCCACACACCCTTTATTTCCCCAAAAACTTCAAATCAAAATTTTAAAATAGCAATTTGGTTAAGTAATGCCCAGGGGGCATATAATGTTTTTATAGAAGGTGTTGTCTAAGAAACTTCAAAAAAGCTCATTTGATTGGAAATTCAAAGGGCCAGTGCCCTTTTAACAGTTATAAGGGATTGGAGGGCAATTAGCCCCCTTGCCCCAACGGCCATTATTCTCCCAAACACATCCAATCAAAATTGTGAGATAGCCATTTTGTTCAGCGCAGTTTCCACATAGAAAATATATTTTTGAGGGAGACACACCCCAAAACCCTCAGGGCAAAGGTTTTAAGTTATGCCCTGGGGGCATATAAGGTTTTTATTGAAGGTGTTGTCGTAGAAACTTCAAAAAAGCTCATTCGATTGGAAATTCAAAGGGTCAGTGCCCTTTTAATAGTTATAAGGGATTGGAGGGCAACTAGCCCCCCTACCCCCAGGCCCATCATTCCCCCAAACTCTTCCAATCAAAATTGTGATATAGCTATTTTGTTCAGCCTAGTTGATTACCGGATAGAAAATATGTTGTTGAGGAGCACACTCCCTCAGAACCCTCAGGGCAAGGGTTTTAAGTTATGCCCTTGCGGCACATAAGGCTTTTATTGAAGGCGTTGTCGTAGAAACTTCAAAACAGACTCATTCGGTTGGAAATTCAAAGACATAAAGCCGTTTTTATTCGTCAAAAGTGACTGGAAGGCAATTAGCCCCCCCTCCCCACGCCCAAAAATCCCCCAAACACATCCAATCAAAACTTTGGGATAGCCATTTTGTTCACAGTAGTTGATTTCAAGTGAGAAAATGTGCTTTTGAGGAGGACACTCCCCAATAACCATCAGGGCAAGGGTTTTAAGTTTTGCCCTTGGGGCATATAAGGTTTTTATTGAAGACGTTGTCGTAGAAACTTTCAAATAGACTCATTTGGTTGGAAATTCAAAGACATAGTACCCTTTTTATTAGTCAAAAGTGATTGGAGGGCAACTATCCCCCACTCCCCACGCCCAAAAACCCCTCAAACAAATCCGATCAAAACTTTGAGATAGCCATTTTGTTCACCGTAGTTGATTTCAAGATATAAAATGTGTTTTTGAGGAGGACACTCCCCAACAACCATCAGGGTAAGGGTTTTAAGTTATGTCCTTGGGGCATATAAGGTTTTCATAGAAGGCGTTGCCATAGAAACTTCAAAAAGGCTCATTCCTTTAGAAATTAAAAGGGTTAGTGCCCTTTTTAATAGTCGAAGGTGATTGGATGGCAACTAGTCCCCCCACGTCCATCATTCTCCCAAACACATCCAATCAAAATTGTGAGATTTCCATTTTGTTCAGCGTAGTTTAGGAGTACACTCCCCCACAATGCTCAGGGCAAGGGTTTTAAGTTATGCCCTGGGGGCATATGAGGTTTTTAGAGAAGGTGTTGTCATAGAAACTGCAAAGCAGGCTCATTTGAGGGGACATTCAAAGGGCTAGTGCCCTTTTTAATAGTAAAAAGTGATTAAAGTGTACCTAGCCACCCCCCCCCCCACCCATTATTCCCCAAAACACATCTAATTAACATTTTGAGATAGCAATTTTGTTCAGTGTAGGCTAGTTGATTTCAAGATAGAAAATATGTTTTTGAGGAGGATATTCCCCCACAACCCTCAGGACAAATGTTTAAAGTAATGCCCTGGGGGCATATAAGGTTTTTATAGAAGGCACTGTCACATAAACTTCAAAACCGGCTCATTTGAATGGAAATTCAAAGGGCTAGTGCCCTTTATAATAGTCGAAAGTGATTGGAGGGCAACTAGCCCCCTAACTCCATACTCATTATTCCCCCAAACACATCCAATCAAAATTTTTAGATAGCCACATTGTTCAGCGTAGTTGATTTCAACATAGAAAATGTGTTTTTGAGGAGGACACTCCCCCACAACCCTCAGGGCAAAGATTTTAAGCAATGCCCTGGGGCTGTATAAGGTTCTTATAGAAGGTGCTGTCGTAGAAACCTCAAAACAGGCTCATTGAATTGAAAATTCAAAGGGCTGGTGTCCTTTTTAAATGTCAAAAGTGATTGAAGGGTAACTAGCCCCCCCCCACGCCCATTAATCCCCAAAACACATCCAATCAAAATTTTTAGATAGCTATTTGGTTCAGCGCAGTGGAGTTCCAAATAGAAAATATGTTTTGAGGAGGACACTCCCCCACAAACCTCAAGGCTAGGGTTTTAAGTTATGCCCAGGGGATATACTGTTTTTATAGAAGGTGTTGTCGTAGAAACTTCAAAACAGCTCATTCAATTGGAAATTCAAAGGGCTAGTGCTTTTTTTTAATTGGCTAAAGTGATCAGAGGCCAGCTAGCCCCCCAACCCCTTTCACGCCCATCATTCCCCCAAACACATCCAATAAAAATTCTGAGATAGCTATTTTGTTAAGCGTAGTTGATTTCCTGATAAAAAAATACATTTGGAGGACACTCCCCCACAACCCTCAGGGCAAGGGTTTTAAGTTATGCCCAGCGGGTATATAATGTTTTTATAGAAGGTGTTGTCGTAGAAATTTCAATAAAGGTCATTCGATTGGAAATTCAAAGGGCTAGTGCCCTTTTTAATAGTCAAAAGTGATTGGAGTCCAGCTTGTCCCCCACGCCCATCATACCCCAAAAATATCCAATCAAAATTGTGAGATAACTATTTTGTTAAGCGTAGTTTTCTGACAGAAAATATGTTTCTGAGGAGAACACTCCCCTGGAACCCTCAGGGCAAGGGTTTTAAGTTATGCCCTCGGGGCATATGATGTTTTATAGAAGGCGCTGTCATATAAACTTCAAAACAGGCTCATTTGATTGCAAATTCAAAGAGCTAGTGCCCTTTTTAATACTTGAAATTGATTGGAGGGCACCTGGCCCCCTGCCTCCCCCCCCACCCCAAGTCCATCATTCCCTATAAAAAATCCACTCATAATATTGAGATTGTTATTTTGTTCATCGTAGGCTCGTTGATTTCCAGATAGAAACTTTTTTTTCAGGAGGACACTCCCCCACAACCTTAAGGGCAAGGGTTCAAAGGTTTTGTGCCCTTACAAAAATTCAAGGAATTAGTGCCCTTTTGAATAGTCAAAAGTGATTGGAGGGCAACTAGCCTCCCCTCAAACCCATCATTCCCCAGAACACATCCAATCAAATTTTTGAGATAGCCATTTTGTTCAGCGTAGTTGATTTTAACATAAAAATAGTGTTTTTGAGGAGGACACCCCCCACAACCCTCAGGGCAAAGGTTTAAAGTTATGCCCTTTCGGCCATAAAAGGCTTTTATAGAAGGCATTGTCTTAGAAACCTCAAAACAGGCTCACTCAATTGGCAATTCAAAGGGTTAGTGCCCTTTTAATAGTCGAAAGTCAATGGGGGAACTAGCCCCCCACCAAGCCCATACTTCCCCCAAACACATCCAATGAAAATTTTGAGATAGGCATTTTGTGCAGCGTAGTTGATTTCAAGATAGAAAATTTGTTTTTGAGGAGAAGACTTCCCCACAACCTTCGGCAAGGGTTCTAAGTTATGCCCAGGGAGCATATAAGGTTTTTATAGAAGGCATTGTCGTAGAAACTTCAAAACAGGCTCATTCAATTGGAAATTCGAAGGGCTAGTGCCCATTTTAAGAGTCGGAAGTGATTGGAGGGCACCTAGCCCCCTACGTCCATCATTCCCCAAAACATATCCACTCTAAATTTTGAGATTGCTATTCTGTTCAGCGTAGGCTAGTTGATTTCTAGATAGAAAATATGTTTTTCATAAGAACACTCCCCCACAACCTTCAGGGCAAGGGTTCAAAGGACTTGAGCCCTATGAAAAATTCAAAAGGCTAATGCCCTTTTTAATGGTCAAAAATGATTGAAAGGCACCTAGCCCCCCCCCCCAAGCCCATCATTCTCCCAAACACATGAATTCAAAATTTTGAGAAAGCCTATCGTTCAGCGTAGTTTATTTCAATAAAGAATATGTTTTTTGTGAGGAGGACACTCCTCCACAACCCTCAGGGCAAAGGTTTTAAGCAATACCCTGGGTGTATATAAGGTTTTTATAGAAGGAGTTGTCATAAAAACCTCAAACCAGGCTCATTCAATTGTAAATTCAAAGGGCTGGTGCCCTTTTTAAAATTCGAAAGTGATTGGAGGGCAACTAGCCCCTCCTCCCCCCCACACGCCCATTATTCTCCAGACAATTCGAATGAAAATTTTGAGATGGCCATTTGGCTCAGCGTAGTGGATTTCCTAATAGAAAATATTTTTTTGAGAAGGAAACTCCCCCCAAACCCTCAGAGCGAGGGTTTTAATTTATACCCAGGCGGCATATAATATTTTTATAGAAAATGCTTTCTTAGAAACTTCAAAAAAGGCTCATTCGATTGGAAATTCAAAGGACCAGTGACCTTTTAATAGTCGAAAGTGATTGGAGGGCTAATAGCCCCCCCCCCCACGCCCATAATTTCCCAAAACACATCCAATCAAAATTTTGGGATATCCATTTTGTTCAGCATAGTTGATTTTAAGACAGAAAATGCGTTTTTGAGGAGACTCCCCGACAACCACCATGGCAAGGGTTTTAAGTTATGCCCTGGGTGTATATAAGGTTTTTATTGAGGGTGTTGTCCTAGAAACTTCAAAACAGACTCATTCAATTGGAAATTCGAAGGGCTAGTGCCCTTTTTAAGAGTCGGAAGTGATTGGAGGGCACCTAGCCCCCTACGTCCATCATTCCCCAAAACATATCCACTCTAAATTTTGAGATTGCTATTCTGTTCAGCGTAGGCTAGTTGATTTCTAGATAGAAAAATATGTTTTTCATAAGGACACTCCCCCACAACCTTCAGGGCAAGGGTTCAAAGGACTTGAGCCCTATGAAAAATTCAAAAGGCTAATGCCCTTTTTAATGGTCAAAAATGATTGAAGGGCAACTAGCCCCCCCCCAAGCCCATCATTCCCCCAAACACATGAAATCAAAATTTTGAGAAAGCCTTTCGTTCAGCGTAGTTTATTTCAATAAAGAATATGTTTTTTTGTGAGGAGGACACTCCTCCACAACCCTCAGGGCAAAGGTTTTAAGCAATACCCTGGGTGTATATAAGGTTTTTATAGAAGGAGTTGTCATAAAAACCTCAAACCAGGCTCATTCAATTGTAAATTCAAAGGGCTGGTGCCCTTTTTAAAATTCGAAAGTGATTGGAGGGCAACTAGCCCCTCCTCCCCCCCACACGCCCATTATTCTCCAGACAATTCGAATGAAAATTTTGAGATGGCCATTTGGCTCAGCGTAGTGGATTTCCTAATAGAAAATATTTTTTTGAGAAGGAAACTCCCCCCAAACCCTCAGAGCGAGGGTTTTAATTTATACCCAGGCGGCATATAATATTTTTATAGAAAATGCTTTCTTAGAAACTTCAAAAAAGCTCATTCGATTGGAAATTCAAAGGACCAGTGACCTTTTAATAGTCGAAAGTGATTGGAGGGCTAATAGCCCCCCCCCCACGCCCATAATTTCCCAAAACACATCCAATCAAAATTTTGGGATATCCATTTTGTTCAGCATAGTTGATTTTAAGACAGAAAATGCGTTTTTGAGGAGACTCCCCAACAACCACCAGGGCAAGGGTTTTAAGTTATGCCCTGGGTGTATATAAGGTTTTTATTGAGGGCGTTGTCCTAGAAACTTCAAAACAGACTCATTCGGTTGGAAATTCGAAGAGATAGTGCCTTTTTATTCGTTGAAAGTGATTGGAAGGCAACTAGCCCCCCCCCTCCCTCCCCTACAACCATAATTCCCCCAAACAAAACCAAACAAAATTTTGAGATGGCAATTTTGTTCAGCGTAGTTGATTTAAAGATACAAAATGTGTATTTGAGGAGGAAACTCCCCGAAAACCATCAGGGAAAGGGTTTTAAGTTTGGCCCTGGGGGCATATAAGGTACTTATATAAGGCAGTGTCACAGAAACTTCAAAAAAGGCTCATTCCATTGGAAATTTAAAGGGTTAGTGCCCTTTTTAATAGTCAAAAGTGATTGGAGGGCAACTAGACCCCCGCGTTCTTCATTCTCCCAAAAACATACGATCAAAATTTTGAGATCGCCTTTTTCTTCAGCGTAGTTTATTTCCACATATAAAATATGTTTTGAGGAGGACACTCCCCCACAACCCTCAGGGCAAGGGTTTTAAGTTATGCCCTGGGGGCATATAAGGTTTTTATAGAAGTAGAAGTAGAAACTTCAAAACAGGCTCATTCAATTCGGAATTCAAAGGGCAAGTGCCCTTTTAAATAGTCAAAAGTGATTGGAGGGCAACTAGCCCCCTCCACATCCATTATTCCCCATAACACATTATATAAAAATTTTGAGATAGCTGTTTTGTTCAGCAAAGGCTAGTTGATTTCCAGACAGAAAATATATTTTTAGGAGGACAATCCCCCACAGCCCTCAGGAAAAAGATTTTAAGTAACGCCCTGTGGGCATATAAGGTTTTTATAGATGGCGTTGTAGTAAAAACTTCAAAAAAGGCTCAATCAATTGGGAATTCAAAAGGCGAGTGCCCTTTTTAATAGTCAAAAGTGATTGGAGGGGAACTACCCTCCCCCTGCACATCATTCCCTCAAACACAAAAAAATCAAACTTTTGAGATAGCCATTTTGTTCAGCGTAGTTGGTTTCAAGATAATGAATGAAGAAGGACACTCTCCCAAAACCCCCAGGGCAAAAGTTGTAAGTAGAAACTTCAAAATGGGCTCATTCAATTGGAAATTCAAAGGGCTAGTGCCCTTTTTAAAAGTCAAAAGTGATTAGAGGGCAATTAGCCCTCCCCTCCACGCCCATCTTTCCCCCAAACACATCTAATCAAAATTTTGAGATTACCATTTGAGATTACCCCTTTTAAGATCTCGACCATCGCGTGTCAACGGACATGCTGACGACGTCAGAAAGACTGACAAACTAAATCTTCTAGACCAAAGGGGGCTTCGAATAGCCACCTGGAATGCTTTGACCCTGAATGCACCTGCATCAAAGAACCTACTTTCTCAAGAACTTCGTAAGAATAAAGTGGCAATTGCAGGTCTCACAGAAACCCGTCTTACTGGAAGTGGAGAACAGCGAGTAGGCAATAATCACTCGTTAGTCTGGTCGGGAGGGAGCATGAGAAGAAATGGTGTTGGTCTCACGCTAAACGGCCCTGCAAAAAAGGCCTTACTCTTGCACTAAGCTGTATCGGACAAAATAATGAAGGCCCGCTTTGGGCACAAGCATGGCAAGATGACAATTTTCGTATGCTATGCCCCGACCAATGATTCAAACGACGTAACCAAGGAAGAGTTCTACTCTGCTCTGTGTAGATGTCTTTCAACAATGTCCCCCCACGATGTCACAGTTCTTCTCAGTGACTTCAATGCTACAGTGTGAGATGATATGGGTGTTTGGCGTGGCACAATTAGACCTGTATCCCCCGACCCACTGATGGACAACGGCCTTCGCCTACTCGAACTGTGCCGATCCCATGAACTTGTGATCGCAAACACCTACTTTCAACGTAAGGTTATCCACCAGTACACGTGGTATAGTAACGACGGTCGCACAAAGAAGATGATTGACTACGTCATTATTTCTAGACGCTGGAGATCATTGCTGAAGAACTGCAGAACTTATAGATCAACAGACCCCAGAAATGCAGATTTCAGGCTTGTGTCTGCTGATGTCCATCTTTGCCTCCATGACCAGCGATTGGAAAGAAAACCAGTAGCAGCGGATATTGGGAAACTAAAAGAGCGAGATACTCGCCAGAAGTATAGTTTTTTAGATATCAAATCACTTTGAGATCCTTGGCACACTCAACAGCAGCGAAGACGCCTAGAAGTATTTTAAATCGCAGACCAGCGAAGCTGCACAGCTGGTGCTTGGCAAGCGAAGTTTCCCAAAGAAATCGTAGCTAACTGACGAAACACTGCAGGTCATAGAGCAAAGGCGGAGGGCAAGACTTCCTGGGGACATGGCCACCTATCGAAGGCTCAATGGAGTTCGGAACAGACTTATTCACCGAGATCGAACTCAGTTTGTTGCAAGGAAACCCGATGAAATCCAACTAGCAGCAAAAAAGAAAGACATGGGTAGCCTGTATAAGCACCTCCGTGATCTCACAGAAAATAAAACACCGGCATTGGAACCCGTCCTATCCAGGGATGGGACACTTCTCTCTGATGAGGGTTCTTGTCTCGAGCGGTGGAAGGATCACTTCTGCTCACTGCTGAACAACACTAGCCCGTCTATGCCTCCTACTGATAGTCCCAGCCAACCTGGCAGTCCAAGACCCGAAGCAGATCCTCCTCCAGACGAGCTTTTCAGCCCCTCAGAAATTGGGAATGCAGTAAAAAGGCGCAAGAACAATAAAGCTGCCGGTATCTGTGGCCTGAGTTTGGAGCTGCTAAAATATGCAGGTCCTATTATGCTCCTGTTTCTCCACACCCTGTTCTCTACAATCTGGCAAACCGAGATAATTCCCGAAGATTGGCAGAAGGGTGTCATTATCCCTTTATGGAAGAGGAAAGGCTCTAGAAGCGAATGCTTGAACTACCGTGGAATAACCCTACTGTCTGTCCCGGGAAAACTTCTCTCAATGGTCCTGCTAGATCGATGTCGAAATATCATTCGTAAAATCCGGTGACCGAAGCAAGCTGGTTTCATGTCGGACCGTTCAACCATCGAGCAGATTTTTACGATCCGAGAAATCATAGAAAAAGCCACGGAGTTCCGACAAAAAGCTTTTATTACCTTCGTCGACTTCCGTACTGCGTTGGACTCAGTGGACCGAAAAGCGGCCCTCGCAGCCGGGGGGGGGGGGGGGCGGCCGCTGCCAGCGGGGGGCGCAGCGCCACAATATTAAAGTTATCTTTTTGACTTAGAGCAGATTTTTTTTTGTAAATGTTTCATTCAAAAAAGTGATTTTTTTTCAAGTGCTCTCCAATTTAATGTTGTATTTTTTTTCCCTGTAAATAAACAAAAAAGTATTCAAATGTTTTTTCTCTCTGTGTGCCCATGTAAATGTTGTATTTTATTATAAATAAATTTTAAAAAGTATTTTTTTTTTCATGTTTAATGTGCTTTTTTTTAAGTATTGTTACTTTTTTATGTGCATATAATAAAAGAAAAATATGATTCTTTATTCGTCTTCTTGAAGAACAGAGTAGTAGTAGGGAAATTATTTAGTCATTAGACAATTAGGGTCTACAGTTAGTTGTCCAGGTAAACTGTTGAAGGAAACATATATCAATTTAAAACACCATTCAGATCGTTTCTGTTTGGGCCCTCAATGTCGGGCAAAACAACACTCTTAACGAAAATAATTAAAAATTGCGATAAAATGTTTGCGGAAAAGCCGAAAAAAATATACTATTGCTATAGTATTTGGCAGGAGTCATACGACAAAATAAAAGCAATTGCTGCCACCAGGGTAAAGCCAGCAGGGTAAAGGTTGTAAGTTATGACCAAAGGTATAAAAGGTTTTTATACAAGGTGTTGTCGCAGAAATTTCAAAACAGGCTTGTTTAATTGAAAAATCAAAGGACAAGTGCCCTTTTTAAAAGTCTAAATTGATTAGAGGGCAATTAGCCTTCCCTTCCACGCCCATCATCCCCCAAACACATTTAATCAAAATTTTGAGATAACCATTTGGTTCAGCGTTGTTGATTTCAAATAGAACAAAATAGAACGTAGAACAATTGTGAGTTTGCCATTTTGTTCAGAGTTTGCTGATTTTCAGATAGAAAATATGTTTTTGAGAAAGAGGATCCCCTACAACCCCCAGGGAAAGGTTTTTAAATTATACCCTGGGTACATATGAAAATGCCTCTTCTATTATAGAAGGTGCTGTTACATAAACTTCGAAACCGGCTCATTTGTATGGAAATTCAAAGGGCTAGTGCCCTTTTCAATAGTCGAAAGTGATTGAAGGGCAACTAGCCTCCCCCCCCCCCAAGGCCATCATTCCCCAGAACACATCAAATAAAACTTTTTAGACAGCCATTTTGTTCAGCGTAGTTGATTTCAAAATAGTAAATGTGTTTTTGAGGAGGATACTCCCCGCTACCCTCAGGGCAAAGCTTTTAAGTAATGCCCTGGTAGCATATGAGGTTTTTATAGAAAGCTTTGTTGTAAAAACCTCTAAACAGGCTCATTCAATTGGAAATTCAAAGGGCTGATGCCCTTTTTAAAAGTCGACAGAGATTGGAGGGCAGCGTGCCCCCCCCCCCGCCAATCATACCCCGAAACACATCCAATCAAAATTTTTAGATAGTCAATCGGTTCAGCGTAGTCAATTTCCAAATACAACATACGTTTTAAAGGAGGAAACTCCCCCAAAACCCTCAGGGCAAGAGTTTTAAGTTATGCCCAGGGGGTATTTAATGTTTTTATAAAAGGTGTTGTCGTAGAAACTTCAAAAAGCTCATTCGATCTGAATTTCAAAGGGCTAGTAACCTTTAGAAAATTTAAAGGGCTAGTGCCCTTTTTAATAGTGAAAAGTGATTGGAGGACAACTAGCCTCCCCCCCTCCAAGCCCCTCATTCCCCAGAACACATCCAATCAAAATTTTGAAATAGCCATTTTGTTCAGAGTAGTTGATTTCAACATAGACAAAGTGTTTTTGAGGAGGACAACCCCATAACCCTCAGGGAAAAGGTTTTACGCTATGCCCTGGGGGCATATAAGATTTTTATAGAAGGCACGGTCACATTAAGTTCAAAGTCGGCTCATTTGAATGGAAATTTAAAATGCTAGTGGCCTCTTTAATAGTCAAAAGTGATTGGAGGGCGACTAGCCCCCCCCCCCCCCACAACCCTCAGGCACACTCCCCCACAGCCCTCAGAGCAAAGATTTTAAGCAATGCCTTGGGGCCATATAAGGTTTTTATAGAAGGCGTTGTCATAGAACCCAAAAAACAGGATCATTCAATTGGAAATTCAATTGGATAGGAGGTTTTATAGAAGGCGCTGCCATATAAAATTCAAAATAGGCTCATTTGATTGGAAACTCAAAGATATAGTGCCTTTTTTATAACTTGAAAGTGATTGTAAGGTACCTAGCCCCCCCCCCCCACTTCCATCATTCCTCATAACACATCCACTCAAAATTTTGATATTGTTATTTTGTTCAGCGTAGGCTAGTTGATTTTCAGATAGAAAGTGTGTTTTTCAGGAGGACACTCCCCAACAACCTTCAGGGCAAGGATTCAAAGTGATATTGCCCTTTAAAAAATTAAAAGGGCTAGTGCCCTTTACAAAATTTAAAGGGCTATTGCCCTTTTTAATAGTCAAAAGTGATTGGAGGGCCACTAGCCCCCCCCTCAAGCCAATCATTCCCCAGAACACATCGAATCAAAATTTTGAGATAGCCATTTTGTTCAGCGTAGTTGATTAAAACATAGAAAAAGTGTTTTTCAGGAGGACACTCCCCAAAAACCCTCAAGGCGAAGGTTTTAAGTTATGCCCTCTGGCTATATAAACTTCTAAAGAAGGCGTTGTCTTAGAAACCTCAAAACAGGCTCACTCAATTGGAAATTCAAAGAGCTAGTTCCATTTTTAAAATTCGAAAGTGAATGGAGGGAACAAGCCCCCCCCCACGCCCATCCTTCCTCCAAAGACATCCAATCAAAATTTTGATATAAACCTTTGGTTCAGCTCAGTTGATTTCCAAATAGAAATTATGTTTTTGAGAAGGACACTCCCCAAAACCATCAGGGGAAGGGTTATAAGTTATGCCCAGGGGGCAAATAATGTTTTTCTAGCAGGCTTTGTTGCAAAAAGTTAAAGAAAAGCTCTTTCGATTTGAAATTCAAAGGGCTAGTGCCCTTAATAGTGGAAAGTTATTGGAAGGCAATTAGCCCCCCCCCCCAATGCCCATCATTTCCCAGACATATCCAATCAAAATTTTGAGATAGCCATTTTGTTCAGCGTAGTTGATTTCAAGATAGAAAATGTGTTTTTGAGGAGGACACTCCCCAAAAACCCTCAGGGCAGGGGTTTGTAGTTATGCCCTGAGGACATACGGAGTTTTTATATAAGGTGGTGTCATATAATTTTCAAAAAAGGCTTATTTGAATGGAAATTCAAAGTGTTAGTGCCGGTTTTAACAGTCAAAAGTGATTGGAGGGCAGCTAGCCCCCCCCCCTCCCGACGTCTATCGTTTCCCAAAACATATCACTCTAAAATTTTGAGATTGCTATTCTCTTCAGCGTAGGCTAGTTGATTTCTAGATAGAAAATATTTTTTTCATGAGGACACTCCCCCACAATCCTCAGGGCAAGGGTTCAAAGGACTTGTTCCCTTTGAAAAATTCAGAAGGCTGGTGCTTTTTATAATAGCCGAAAGTGATTGGAGGGCAACTAGCCCCCCCCCTGCCCATCATTCCCCCAAACACATGCAATCTAAATTTTTAGATAGCCATTTTGTTCAGCGTAGTTGATATTAAAATAGAAAATGTGTTTTTGAGGAGGACACTCCCGAACAACCATCAGGGCAAGGGTTTTACGTTATGCCCTGGGGGCATATAAAGTTTTTATAGAAGGCGTTGTCATAGAAACCTCAAAATAGGATCATTCAATTAGAAATTCAAAGAGCTGGTGCCCTTTTTAAAAGTCAAAAGTGATTAGAGGGCAACTAGCCTCCCCCACGCCCATCATTCCCCCAAACACATCAAATCAAAATTTTTAGATAGCCATTTGGTTCAGCGTAGTGGATTTTCAAATGGAACATATGTTTTTAAGGAAGACACTCCCCCACAACCCTCAGGGCAAGGGTTTTAAGTTATGCCCAGTGGGTATATAATATTTTTATAGAAGGTGTTGTCGTAGAAACTTCAAAAAGCTCATTCGATCTGAATTTCAAAGGGCTAGTAACCTTTAAAAAATTTAAAGGGCTAGTGCCCTTTTTAATAGTGAAAAGTGATTGGAGGACAACTAGCCTCCCCCCCCTCCAAGCCCCTCATTTCCCAGAACACATACAATCAAAATTTTGAAATAGCCATTTTGTTCAGAGTAGTTGATTTCAACATAGACAAAGTGTTTTCGAGGAGGACACCCCCATAACCCTCAGGGAAAAGGTTTTACGTTATGCCCTGGGGACATATAAGATTTTTATAGAAGGCACGGTCACATTAAGTTCAAAGTCGGCTCATTTGGATGGAAATTTACAAAGCTAGTGGCCTCTTTAATAGTCAAAAGTGATTGGAGGGCAACTAGCCCCCCCCCCCCACAACCCTCAGGACACTCCCCCACAACACTCAGAGCAAAGATTTTAAGCAATGCCTTGGGGTCATATAAGGTTTTTATAGAAGGCGTTGTCATAGAACCCAAAAAACAGGATCATTCAATTGGAAATTCAATTGGATAGGAGGTTTTATAGAAGGCGCTACAATATAAACTTCAAAATAGGCTCATTTGATTGGAAACTCAAAGATCTAGTGCCTTTTTTAATACTTGAAAGTGATTGGAAGGCACCTAGCCCCCCCCCCACGTCCATCATTCCTCATAACACATCCACTCAAAATTTTGATATTGTTATTTTGTTCAGCGTAGGCTAGTTGATTTTCAGATAGAAAGTGTGTCTTTCAGGAGGACACTCCCCAACAACCTTCAGGGCAAGGATTCAAAGTGATATTGCAATTTAAAAAATTTAAAGGGCTAGTGCCCTTTAAAAAATTTAAAGGGATAGTGCCCTTTTTAATAGTCAAAAGTGATTGGAGGGCCACTAGCCCCCCCCCCCAAGCCAATTATTACTCAGAACACATCCAATCAAAATTTTGAGATAGCCATTTTGTTCAGCGTAGTTGATTAAAATATAGAAAAAGTGTTTCTGAGGAGGACACTCCCTCAAAACCCTCAAGGCAAAGGTTTTAAGTTATGCCCTCTGGCTATATAAACTTCTAAAGAAGGCGTTGTCTTAGAAACCTCAAAACAGGCTCACTCAATTGGAAATTCAAAGAGCTAGTTCCATTTTTAAAATTCGAAAGTGAATGGAGGGAACAAACCCCCCCCCCCCGCCCATCCTTCCCCCAAAGACATCCAATCAAAATTTTGAGATAGGCCTTTGGTTCAGCTCAGTTGATATCCAAATAGAAATTATGTTTTTGAGGAGGACACTCCCCAAAACCATCAGGGGAAGGGTTATAAGTTATGCCCAGGGGGCAAATAATGTTTTTCTAGCAGGCTTTGTTGCAGAAAGTTCAAGAAAAGCTATTTCGATTTGAAATTCAAAGGGCTAGTGCCCTTAATAGTGGAAAATTATTGGAAGGCAACTAGCCCCCCCCCCCAATGCCCATCATTTCCCAGACATATCCAATCAAAATTTTGAGATAACCATTTTGTTCAGCGTAGTTGATTTCAAGATAGAAAATGTGTTTTTGAGGAGGACACTCCCCCAAAACCCTCAGGGCAGGGGTTTGTAGTTATGCCCTGAGGACATACGAAGTTTTTATATAAGGTGGTGTCATATAAACTTCAAAAAGGCTTATTTGAATGGAAATTCAAAGTGTTAGTGCCCTTTTTAACAGTCAAAAGTGATTGGAGGGCAGCTAGCCCCCCCCCCCCGACGTCTATCATTCCCCAAAACATATCACTCTAAAATTTTGAGATTGCTATTCTGTTCAGCGTAGGCTAGTTGATTTCTAGATAGAAAATATTTTTTTCATGAGAACACTCCCCCACAACCCTCAGGGCAAGGGTTCAAAACACTTGTTTCCTTTGAAAAATTCAGAAGGCTGGTGCTTTTTATAATAGTCGAAAGTGATTGGAGGGCAACTAGCCCCCCCCCCCCCGCCCATCATTCCCCCAAACACATGCAATCTAAATTTTTAGATAGCCATTTTGTTCAGCGTAGTTGATATCAAAATAGAAAATGTATTTTTGAGGAGGACACTCCCGAACAACCATCAGGGGGTTTTACGTTATGTCCTGGGGGCATTTAAAGTTTTTATAGAAGGCCTTGTCATAGAAACCTCAAAATAGGATCATTCAATTAGAAATTCAAAGGGCTGGTGCCCTTTTTAAAAGTCGAAAGTGATTAGAGGGCAACTAGCCTCCCCCACGCCCATCATTCCCCCAAACACATCAAATCAAAATTTTTAGATTGCCATTTGGTTCAGCGTAGTGGATTTTCAAATGGAACATATGTTTTTAAGGAAGACACTCCCCCAAAACCCTCAGGGCAAGGGTTTTAAGTTATGCCCAACGGGTATATAATATTTTTATAGAAGGTGTTGTCGTAGAAACTTCAATAAAGCTCATTCGATTGGAAATTCAAAGGACTAGTGCCCTTTTTAATAGTCAAAAGTGATTGGAGGCCAGCTTGTCCCCCACGCCCATCATTCCCCCAAAAATATCCAATCAAAATTTTGAGATAACTATTTTGTTAAGCGTAGTTTTCTGATAGAAAATATGTTTTTTAGGAGAACACTCCCCTGGAACCCTCAGGGCAAGGGTTTAAAGTTATGCCCTGGGGGCATATGAGGTTTTATAGAAGGCGCTGTCATATAAACTTCAAAATAGGCTCATTTAATTGGAAATTCAAAGATCTAGTGCCCTTTTTAATACTTGAAAGTGATTGAAGTGCAACTAGCCCCCCCCCCAGGTCCATCATTCCCCATAACACATCCACTCAAATTTGAGAGATTGTTATTTAGTTCAGCGTAGGCTAGTTGATTTTCAGATAGAAAGTGTGTTTTTTAGGAGGACACTCCCCAACAACCTTCCCAGCAAGGGTTCAAAGGGATATTGCCCTTTAAAAAATTTAAAGGGCTAGTGCCCTTTTTAATAGTCAAAAGTGATTGGAGGGCAACTAGCCCCCTCCCAAGTCTATCATTCCCCAGAACACATCCAATCAAAAATTTTGAGATAACCATTTTGTTCATCGTAGTTGATTTCAACATAGAAAAAGTGTTTTTCAGGAGGACACACCCCCAAAACCCTCAGGGCAAAGGTTTTAAGTTATGCCCTCTGGCCATATAAACTTCTAAAGAAGGTGTTGCCTTAAAAACCTTAAAGCAGGCTCAATCAATTGAAAATGCAAAGAACTATTTCAAAAGTGAATGGAGGGAGCAAGCCTCCCCCCCCCACACCCATCTTTCCCCCAAAGATATCCAATCAAAATTTTGAGATAGCCATTTGGTTCAGCTTAGTTGATTTGCAAATAGAAATTATGTTTTTGAGGAGGACACCCCCGAAAACCCTCAGGGCAAAGGTTTTAAGCTATGCCCAGGGGGTAAATAATGTTTTTCTAGAAGGCTTTGTTGCAAAAAGTTCAAGAAAAGCTCATTTGATTTGAAATTCAAAGGGCTAGTGCCATTAATAGTAGAAAGTAATTGGAAGGCAAATAGCCCCCCCCCCCCATGCCCATCATTTTCCCAGACATATCCAATCAAATTTTTGAGACAGCCATTTTATTCAGCGTAGTTGATTTCAAGATAGAAAATGTGTTTTGAGGAGGACACTCCTCAGAGAATTGTTTTTTCCACAATTTTCTTACAAAAAACTAGAGTTTACGGCAAAAATCATTTATTAGCTCAGATTTTACAGAAATAGTTTTAATTTTCGAAAATAGACTTAAGTTTCAGATTTGAACCAGCGAATTGTATTTCCCATAATTTTCTTACAAAAAACTAGAGTTTACGGCAAAAAACCCTTTTTAGCTCAGATATTACTAAAAATAGTTTATTTTTCAATCCAAAAAACGACTTAAGTTTCAGATTTGAAACAGAGAATTGTATTTTCCATAATTTTCTACAAAAAACTAAAGTGTATGGCCCAGAACCCTTATTTGCTCAGATTTTTAAAGAAATAGTTTATTTTTCGATCCAAAAATAGACTAAACTTTCAGATTTGAACCAGAGAACTGTATTTTCCATAATTTTCTTACAAAAAACTAGAGTTTACGGCGAAAAAAACCTTACTAACTCAGATTTTACAGAAATAGTTTTATTTTTCGATCCAAAATAGACTTAAGTTTAAGATTTGAAATAGAAAATTGTATTTTCCATAATTTTCTTACAAAAAACAAGAATTTACGGCCAATAACCCTTTTTAGCTCAGATTTTGTAGAAATAGTTTTTATTTTTTGGATCCGAAAATAGACTAAAATTTAAGATTGGAACCAGAGAACTGTATTTTCAATGATTTTCTTACAAAAATCTAGAGTTTACGGCCAAAAGCCCTTTTTTAGCTCGGATTTTATAGAAATAGTTTTATTTTTTGATCCAAAAATAGACTTAAGTTTCAGATTTGAACCAGAGAATTGTATTTTCCATAATTTTCTTACAAAAAACTAGAGTTAACGGCAAAAAAACCTTAATAGCTCAGATTTTACAGAAATAGTTCTATTTTTCGATCCAAAATAGACATAAGTTTAAGATTTGAAACAGAGAATTGTATTTTCCATAATTTTCTTACAAAAAACTAAAGTTTACGGCAAAAAAACCCTTATTAGCTCAGATTGTACAGAAATAGTTTTATTTTTCGATCCAAAAATAGACTTAAGTTTCAGATTTGAACCATAGAATTGTATTTTCCATAATTTTTAGATTTGAGCCAGAGAATTGTATTTTCCATAATTTTCTTACAAAAACCAGAGTTTATGGAAAAAAACCCTTACTAGCTCAGATTTTACAGAAAAAGATTTATTTTTCGATCCAAAAATAGACTTAAGTTTCAGATTTGAACCAGAGAATTGTATTTTCCATAATTTTCTTACAAAAACTAGAGTTTACGGCCAATAACCCTTTTTATCTCAGATTTTGTAGAAATAGTTTTTATTTTTTGGATCCGAAAATAGACTAAAGTTTAAGATTTGAACCAGAGAACTGTATTTTCCATGATTTTCTTACAAAAATCTAGAGTTTACGGCCAAAAACCCTTTTTTAGCCAGGATTTTATAGAAATAGTTTTATTTTTTGATCAAAAAATAGACTTAAGTTTCAGATTTGAACCAGAGAATTTTATTTTCCATAATTTTCTTACAAAAAACTAGAGTTAACGGCAAAAAGCCCTTATTAGCTCAGATTTTACAGAACTAGTTCTATTATTCGATCCAAAAATAGACTTAAGTTTAAGATTTGAAACAGAGAATTGAATTTTCCATATTTTTCTTACAAAAAACCAGAGTTTAAGGCAAAAAACCCTTATTAGCTCAGATTTTACAGAAATAGTTTTATTTTTCGATCCAACAATAGACAAGTTTTAGATTTGAAACAGAAAATTGTATTTTCCATAACTTTCTTACAAAAAACCAGTTTATGGAAAAAAACCCTTATTAGCTCAGATTTTACAGAAATAGTTTTATTTTTCGATCAAAAAACAGACTTAAGTTTCAGATTTGAAACAGAAAATTGTATTTTCCATAATTTTCTTACAAAAAACATGAGTTTATGGAAAAAAAAACCCTTATTAGCTCAGATTTTACAGAAATAGTTTTATTTTTCGATCCAAAAATAGACTTAAGTTTCAGATTTGAACCAGAGAATTGTATTTTCCATACTTTTCTTACAAAAAACAGAGTTTATGGAAAAAACCCTTATTAGCTCAGCTTTTTCAGAAATAGTTTTATTTTTCGATCCAAAAATAGACTTAAGTTTCAAATTTGAACCAGAGAATTGTATTTTCCATAATTTTTAGATTTGAACCAGAGAATTGTATTTTCCATAATTTTCTAACAAAAAACCAGATTTTGTGGATAAAAACCCTTATTAGATCAGATTTTACAGAAATAGATTTATTTTTCGATCCAAAAATAGACTTAAGTTTCAGATTTGAACCAGAGAATTGTATTTTCCATAATTTTCTTACAAAAAACTAGAGTTTACGGCCAATAACCCTTTTTAGCTCAGATTTTGTAGAAATAGTTTTTATTTTTTGGATCCGAAAATAGACTAAAGTTTAAGATTTGAACCAGAGAACTGTATTTTCCATGATTTTCTTACAAAAATCTAGAGTTTACGGCCAAAAACCCTTTTTTAGCTCAGATTTTATAGAAATAGTTTTATTTTTGATCCAAAAATAGACTTAAGTTTCAGATTTGAACCAGAGAATTGTATTTTCCATAATTTTCTTACAAAAAACTAGAGTTAATGGCAAAAAGCCCTTATTAGCTCATATTTTACAGAACTAGTTCTATTATTCGATCCAAAAATAGACTTAAGTTTAAGATTTGAAACAGAGAATTGAATTTTCCATATTTTTCTTACAAAAAACTAGAGTTTAAGGCAAAAAACCCTTATTAGCTCAGATTTTACAGAAATAGTTTTATTTTTCGATCCAACAATAGACAAGTTTTAGATTTGAAACAGAAAATTGTATTTTCCATAACTTTCTTACAAAAAACCAGTTTATGGAAAAAAACCCTTATTAGCTCAGATTTTACAGAAATAGTTTTATTTTTCGATCAAAAAACAGACTTAAGTTTCAGATTTGAAACAGAAAATTGTATTTTCCATAATTTTCTTACAAAAAACATGAGTTTATGGAAAAAAAACCCTTATTAGCTCAGATTTTACAGAAATAGTTTTATTTTTCGATCCAAAAATAGACTTAAGTTTCAGATTTGAACCAGAGAATTGTATTTTCCATACTTTTCTTACAAAAAACAGAGTTTATGGAAAAAACCCTTATTAGCTCAGCTTTTTCAGAAATAGTTATATTTTTCGATCCAAAAATAGACTGAAGTTTCAAATTTGAACCAGAGAATTGTATTTTCCATAATTTTTAGATTTGAACCAGAGAATTGTATTTTCCATAATTTTCTAACAAAAAACCAGATTTTGTAGATAAAAACCCTTATTAGCTCAGATTTTACAGAAATAGATTTATTTTTCGATCCAAAAATAGACTTAAGTTTCAGATTTGAACCAGAGAATTGTATTTTCCATAATTTTCTTACAAAAAACTAGAGTTTACGGCCAATAACCCTTTTTAGCTCAGATTTTGTAGAAATAGTTTTTATTTTTTGGATCCGAAAATAGACTAAAGTTTAAGATTTGAACCAGAGAACTGTATTTTCCATGATTTTCTTACAAAAATCTAGAGTTTACGGCCAAAAACCCTTTTTTAGCTCAGATTTTATAGAAATAGTTTTATTTTTGATCCAAAAATAGACTTAAGTTTCAGATTTGAACCAGAGAATTGTATTTTCCATAATTTTCTTACAAAAAACTAGAGTTAATGGCAAAAAGCCCTTATTAGCTCATATTTTACAGAAATAGTTCTATTATTCGATCCAAAAATAGACTTAAGTTTAAGATTTGAAACAGAGAATTATATTTTCCATATTTTCCTTTTTTAAAAAACCCTTTTTTAGCTCAGATTTTATAGAAATAGTTTTATTTTTGATCCAAAAATAGACTTAAGTTTCAGATTTGAACCAGAGAATTGTATTTTCCATAATTTTCTTACAAAAAACTAGAGTTAATGGCAAAAAGCCCTTATTAGCTCATATTTTACAGAAATAGTTCTATTATTCGATCCAAAAATAGACTTAAGTTTAAGATTTGAAACAGAGAATTATATTTTCCATATTTTCCTTACGAAAAGCTAGAGTTTACGGCAAAAAACCCTTATTAGCTCAGATTTTACAGAAATAGTATTATTTTTCAATCCAAAAATAGACAAGTTTTAGATTTGAAACAGAAAATTGTATTTCCCATAACTTTCTTACAAAAAACCAGAGTTTATGGAAAAAAACCCTTATTAGCTCAGATTTTACAGAAATAGTTTTATGTTTCGATCCAAAAATAGACTTAAGTTTCAGATTTGAAACAGAAAATTATATTTTCCATAATTTTCTTACAAAAAACCAGAATTTATGGAAAAAACCCTTATTAGCTCAGATTTTACAGAAATAGTTTTAATTTTCGATCCAAAAATAGACTTTATTTTCTATCTAAAAATAGTTTTATTTTTCGATCCAAAAATAGACTTAAGTTTCAGATTTGAACCAGATAATTGTATTTTCCATAATTTTCTTACAAAAAACTAGAGTTTATGGCAAAAAACCCTTATTAGCTCAGATTTTACAGAAATAGTTTTATTTTTCGATCCAAAAATGGACTTAAGTTTAAGATTTGAAATAGAGAATTTTATTTTCCAAAATTTTCAAACAAAAAACTAGAGTTTACGGCAAAATACCCTTATTAGCTCAGATTTTACAGAAACAGTTTTGTTTTTCGATCCAAAAATAGACTTAAGTTTTCAGATTTGAAACAGAGAATTGTATTTTCCATAATTTTCTTAAAAAACCTAGAGTTTATGGCCAATAACCTTTTTATCTCAGATTTTATAGAAATTGTTTTATTTTTCGATCCAAAAATAGGCTAAAGTTTCAGATTTGAGCCAGAAAACTGTACTTTCCATTTTTTTCTTACAAAGAACTAGAGTTTACGGCCAAAAACCCTTTTTTCGTCATTGGTACTTCACTGAAAGCGAATTACTCGTATATTACAAATTTATTATTTTCCAGTTCTTAGAGCAATGAAAATGAAAATAGAATTTACATTGAAAAAAAATCTTGAACTGATGGATCTGTCAACAATTAATATCATTTTATGTCTAATATTCAATTTGATTTTGTTTATACTTTCCAAGACTGTTCAAGACTTGTATAGTTTTGCCATTTTTTTTAACTCTGCCATTTTTGCAACTAATTATGTTAGTTTGTTATGAAAACATGCTATGGCTTCTAGGCATCAGGACAAGGTTTGGAAGTTATGCCCTGGGGGCATATAAGGTTTTTATAGAATGCCCTGTCGTAGAAACTTCAAAAAGAGCTCATTCGATTAGAAATTAAAATGACTATTGCCCTTTTTAATAGTCAAAAGTAAAAGAAAGGCAACTAGCATCCCTTCCACGCCCACTATTTCCCCGAGCACATCTAATAAAAATTTGAACATAGCCATTTTGTTCCACGCAGTTCAAAGTTCGGGAAATACCTTTGAGCAGGACACTCCCCAAACAGTCTTCAGGGCAAGGGTTATAAGCTATGCCCTTGGGGCATAAAAGTTTTTTTTTATTAAAATCTATGTCACAGAAACTTGTAAAAGGGCTCACTCGATTGAAAATCCAAAGATCTAGTGCCCTTTTTAATAGTTGAATAGTGCTCGGGCACATCTAATTTTAAGAAAGGTGACTCATACTTTATGTATAAGAGAGTTCGTGTGCTAACAAGCAAGAAAAGTCTCAGTTCTTGTGTACTGCTAGATAAATCTGGCTCCCAGATAAAAATCACAGAAGGTATCCGATCGAGATAGATGGACCATTTCACAGAAAAGCTTAATCCTGATATCCTTGCAAACCCTGCTGTCATGGACCTGTTTCCCGTTACTGTCTCAGACCCCAGCCCACCTCCTCTCCGTTCTTAGGTCGAGGATGCCATCCAAGAGCTGAAGACTAACAAGGCCCCTGGCCCAGACGGAATGCAGGCAGAACTACGGTGTGAACCACTTATAGATCTTTTCCCCAAGATTGTACCGCTGCCTTGCAAAAGAGTCATTTCACAACTTCTTGGTGCGGAGCCACAATTATTCCACTACACAAGAAGGGGTAAAAGGCGATATGTGATAATTACCGTCCTATTAGCCTAACAAGTCAAACTGCCAAGATCTTCATCCCAATTATACTCCAACGGATCAGAGTCGTGTTATCTTTAGTCATCCAAGAATACCAAGCCAGTTTTTGCCCTGGGAGATCGACCTTTGACCAAATTTTCACTGTTCGCAAAATTTTAGAGAAATATCTGGAATTCAGTCGTGACCTGTATCAGCTCTTCATCGACTTTAGGCAAGCATTTGACCTTATTTGGAGAAATGTCCGATGGCACATCCTCATCCATTACGGAATCCCACGAAACCTAGCAGATCTTATCAAAGATATGTACTCCAAATTTGGGAGTCACGTCATGACTAGTGAAAGTCTCACTGACAGCTTGTAGAATTCTACAGGTGTTCTTCAAGGATGCCTCTTGTCTCCAGAGCTATTCAACCTTTTACTCACAATAGTCTTATCCCTGGTAGAAACTACCAAGATCTTCACCCAAATTATACTCCAACGGATCAGAGCCGTGTCGTCCTTAGCCATCCAAGAATACCAAGCCAGTTATCACCCTGGGAGATCGACCGTTGACCAAATTTTCACTAGTCGCCAGATTTTAAAGAAATATCTGGAATTCGGTCGCGACCTGTATCAGCTCTTCATAGACTTTAGGCAAGCATTTAATCTTATTTGGAGAAATGGCCTATGGCATATCCTCCTCCAATACGGAATCCCAAGAAAACCTAGTAAATCTTATCAAAGATATGTACTCCAAATTTGGGAGTCGCGTCATGACTAGTGAAGGTTTCACTGACAGTTTCCAGACTTCCGCAGGTGTCCTTCAAGAATGCCTCTTGTCTCCAAAACTGTTCAACTTTTTCCTCACAGCAGTCTTATTCCTGGTGGAAACAACTTGCAGCGCACATATAGAGGGTTTTCAGGCAGATAAGCTAGCCTACGCCGACGATATCGACGAAATGGCTGAAACACTCTAGGATCTACAAGCCGTCGCTGACGACGTCCTTGAAGCCACTAGTTCTTTTGGAATGATCATATATCTATCAAAAACAAAGGTTATATGCTGCTCACGAAAGCCGCAGGATACAGTTAAGCCAGACCTGAAACTTAATGGAGAGACGTCTCGCCCTCGCGAGTTCCAGTTTCAAGGCCCTTATGCCCATATGGCGAAGCAAGGATTTGTCTCTGCGGCATAAGACACGACTTTTCAAAACATAAGATACGACTTTTGAAGGTAAATGTCAACCGTTGACTCGCAGTACTTGAAACCAAGTGCCTCCGCCGCATCGCTGGGATCACTTACCTTGATAGAATCTCAAATGTCAAACTTCTCGAGTGCCTTAAAGTACAACAAACAATTCTCATGAAGATCCAGCTCCAGCAACTTCGATGGCTCGGTCACATACAATTAAAACGGGAACTGTTGCTCTTCTTGGGGAAAAATTCAAAAGAGAGCTTAAACTTTTCCTCACTTCATGAAGAAAAATCAGAATTAAAATCGAACTTTTTTATTTTCTTTGGGCAAAATTCAGAATTAAATTGTAGCTTTTTTATCTTTTATGGTAAAATTAAGAACAGAACTTGAAAATTGTTTTGTTCTTCCTAGAAAAAATTAAGAAATTATGTGGAACCTTTTTTTTCTCTTCCTTTGAAAAATTTCTTCCTTGCGAAGCATGCTGGAGGGCCACCTCCTGACCTTGTGTAGGTAGGGTAGCTCTTGAAGGCAACGCATGATGGAGAGTGAATGGGCCGACGGCGTTACATTCTGGCATTGATGTTGCAGCAGGGTTCTCCAACCAGTGGCTGGCGTGCTGTGTGGCTGCCTCACCCTCCCTTGCTCTCTTTACAGGTGGAGGGTCAATATATCCTTCATAATTGTCCTTAAAAGAAGAGAAAAAAATTAGTATTGATATAATTTTCCCCTTTTTCATAGAAGAAAAATTAGTATGCCCATAACCTAGCCATAATTTTGTCTAAAAAAATTTTATCACAATGAAGTCCCCCCCCCCTTTCAGCAATGTCCTAAAAATATTGTTAGCAATTATTTTTGGGGAATAAATCGTTTCACTCCCCCATATATAGGTTGCATAGGCCTGCACTTCCCGGTCGCCACAGCGAGCGCCCCCCCCCCTGTATACGATAAACTATAATATTCTAGTGAAAAATAGCATTTTGAGATAAAAAGAATCTAGTTCTATCAGTAATTGACTAGAAATTAACGAAAATATTATTATGAAATATCGAAGAGATGGCGAAAATGCCTACAGTTGGTGGGGGCAGAGAAAATAGGAAAGATTAGAAAAAAGTGGTTTTCTTTGACAAAGCAAAAACAAAAAAATTACATTATATTTAGATATCTCTCAGGGAGGGGGGAGCAGAGAAGTTTAAAACAATAGTTGGGGTGGGGGTTAATATTTTAATATCTCTGAGACACACACACACAATTTACATTGTTGAAAAAAGCGAAAAGAAAAGACCTAAAAAGATGGAAGAAATAGGTAGAAACTATAGGTGAAAATGCTCATATTTGCAAATTCCGTCTGTATTTGGGTATCAAATGGTCCTGGCGATGCATGTTAGACCTCCTGACCTAGCGTAGGTGGGGCAGCTATTAAAGGTCCATGGAGAGTGGATGGGTAAGCGAGCGCAGATTGGGCTGCGACTTGGACAGTCAACACTTGTTTGGGAGGCTTTTGCCAGCGACCATATTGCTTAACTGTCGCTTTCGCAGGGGCTGCCTCGTTCTCTCTTGCCCTCTTTGATGGAGGGGCCGCAATATATTCTCCATAATTGTCCTTGAAAGTAGAGAAATAAATAGTATCGAAATAATTTTCCCCTTTTCACAGAATGAAAATTAGTACCCCCATACTTTCTTTTTTCTTAAACCTGTTCCCTTACTTTTCACGTGAAGAAACAGTTTTGTTTTTTCACTATACAATGATGGCGATAGAATTGAGGCATGGCCTCTTCCCCCCCCCTTTTTACATAATGTCCTAAAAATATTGTTAGCAATTATTTTTGAAATAACTCGTTTCTCTACTTCCATACAGCTTGCATAGGCTTAGCTTAATTAACAGTAATATCTTTCTGCGTGAACTGTTTTAATTTGATGAGAAAAACAATTCCTTTGGCTAAACCGCTATCGTAAACACACTGGAAAAGGATGACAAACTAATTATAACCTTGCGCGGAGCATTATGTCAAAACAGAGCGGCTTAATGCCTAAGAGTTGACGGAAGTTGTCTGTCACTTTTAGCCAGGATATAGAAAGGCGCATTGAATTAAAGACGGGTGAAAAAGTCACCTTTTTCGAGAAATAGAATTATTTCAATTGCGAGAATTACAGTCATAAACAGAGGGGGGCTTAGGTGGTAAAAAGAACATATTTTACGTTTTCTAGCGAGTATAAAGATAGCTTAGTGGAGTTTGTATTAGAGTGGCGGGGAGGGGGGATTTACCTGAATATACTGGAGGGTGACCAAGGAAAATAATTTTATTTGAAAATAAAGAATGAAAATGTACTCACATTGTTAATCATTGTAGACGATGTTTCCTTATCAATAATGTTCATTGTTGTTTACATTGTGTCACAATACTTTCTGATAATTTAATCACAATGCATGTCCGTTATATACGAAATCTCAAGGGTGAATTACGATGTAATGGGGGAAACCGTATGTAAGCGAGCCTCTGATTGGCTTAGCAGGAGATGTAACCAGTCCTCTGATTGGTTTAGAAGGAGACACGTGATCCTGTTTCCTATTCCTGGATCATAACATTCTCCCCTAGCGTGCACTTGGACGAACAATAACAACAACACCAATTAAATCGAGCTTGAAACATCCATCAAAGGAAGAAAAATCGTGTTTTTTCATTCTCACTGACAAAAACCATAAAACAGACATAAATTGCTGTTGACATCCGTGAAAAACATCAAATAAATTGACCAACACTCATAACCGTCCAAGAAACATCCATAAAAGTGAGGAAAATCCTGTATTTTTAAAGTGATACTATTCCTCTACACCCAACTTAAGCGCATAGAATGAAATCACAAACAAAATGTCTTGTAAAAATAGATGGCTGATAAATACTACTTTTTTGGATTTCTACGATTTTTTACTTGACATTCTACGAAAATATTTTGGCAGTGGATCCAGGGAATCGTGACCCATCTTAAGCATTTTTTGCATTAAACTTAATTTAATTTGAAGCAGGCAACTGCTTGGTTGAGTAGAGCTTTCCAGTAGCAAGCAGAATCATGGCTCAAAAAAGCAAAAGTGCAGCAAACAACTGCAGATATATTTTCGACGTAGGTCATAAGACCAATACTAAGTATTGCTTAGTATTGGGGTATGCATAAACTCAAAATTAATAAGGTAATATCTATTCTAAGTGATGATAATACAATCCTATGAGGGAAATAATAGAATAATATCTTTTGAAAAGTATTGCTTTGTTTTGGGGTATGTTTAAAATCGAAATTAATAAAGTAATATCTATTCTAATTGATGATATGACAGCCCTATGAGGGAAGTGATTGAATGATGTCTTTTGAAAAGTATTGCTTAGTATTGGGGTGTGCATAAAGTCAAAATTAATAAAGTAATATCCATTCTAAGTGACGATATTACAACCCTATGAGGGAAATGATAGAATTATGTATTTTGAAAAGTATTGCTTAGTATTGGGGTATATATAAAGTCAAAATTAAAATAGTAGTATCTATTCTAATTGATGATATGATAGCCCTATGAGAGAACTGGCTGAATAATGTCGTTTGAAAAGGATTTCTTAGTACTGGGGTGTGCATAAACTAGAAATTAATAAAGTAATATCTATTCTAAGTGATGATATGACAGCCATTATGAGGGAAATGATAGAATAATGTCTTTTGAAAAGTATTGCTTAATATCTGGTTATGCATAAAGTCAAAATTAATAAAGTAATGTCTATTCTAAGTGATGATATGACTGCCCTATTAGGAAAACGTTAGAATAATGTCCTTTGAAAAGTATTGCTTATTATTTGGGTATGCTTAAAGTCAAAGTTCATAAAGCAAAATCTATTCTAAGCGATGATATGGTAGCCCTATTAGGGAAATGATAGAATAATGTCTTTTGAAAAATATTGCTTAGTATTGGGGTATGCATAAAGTCGAAATTAATAAAGTAATATCTATTATGAGTGATGATTTGACAGCCCTATGAGAGAAATGATAGAATAATATCCTTTTTCTGAATTTTCAAAAAAGTCTCAGCTCAATTCTGAATTTTTCCAAGGAAGAGAAAAAAAGGTTCCACATCATTTCTGAATTTTCTCTAAGAAGAGAAAACAAATTTCAATTCTTTCCTTAATTTATAATAGAAGATAGAAAAAGTTTTGCCTCAAATTTGAAGTTTGACCACAGCATATAAAAGTGTTCGATTTTAATTCCGGTTTTTCTTAATGAAGTAAGGAAAAGTCCAAGTTTTCTTCTGAATATTTCCCTAAGAAGAGAAACAGTTCCACTTTTAATTGTACGTGACCGAGCCATCGAAGTTGCTGCAGCTGGATCTTCATGAGAACTGTTTGTTGTACTTTAAGGCACTCGAGAAGTTTGACATTTGAGATTCTATCAAGGTAAGTGATCCCGGCGATGTGGCGGAGGCACTTAGTTTCAAGTACTGCGAGTCAACGGTTGACATTTACATTCAAAAGTCGTGTCTTCTGTTTTGAAAAGTCGTGTCTTATGTCGCAGAGACAAATCCGTGCTTCGCCATATGGGCATAAGGGCCATGAAACTGGAACTCGTGAGAGCGAGACGTCTCTCCATTAAGTTTCAGGTCTGGCTTAACTGTATCCTGCGGCTTTCGTGAGCAGCACATAACCTTTGTTTTTGATAGATATATGATCATTCCAAAAGAACTAGTGGCTTCGAGGACGTCGTCAGCGACGGCTTGTAGATCCTAGAGTGTTTCAGCCATTTGGTCGATATCGTCGGCGTAGGCTAGCTTATCTGCCTGAAAACCCTCTATGTGTGCGCTGCAAGTTGTTTCCACCAGGAATAAGACTGCTGTGAGGAAAAAGTTGAACAGTTTTGGAGACAAGAGGCATTCTTGAAGGACACCTGTGGAAGTCTGGAAACTGTCAGTGAAACCTTCACTAGTCATGACGCAACTCCCAAATTTGGAGTACATATCTTTGATAATATCTACTAGGTTTCGTGGGATTCCGTATTGGAGGAGGATGTGCCATAGGCCATTTCTCCAAATAAGGTTAAATGCTTGCCTAAACTCGATGAAGAGCTGATACAGGTCACGACCGAATTCCAGATATTTCTCTAAAATTTGGCGAATAGTGAAAATTTGGTCAACGGTCGATCTCCCAGGGTGATAACTGGCTTGGTATACTTGGATGACTAAGGATGACACTGCTCTGATCCGTTGGAGTATAATTCGGATGAAGATCTTGGTAGTTTCCACCAGGGATAAGACTGCTGTGAGGAAAAGGTTGAACAGCTCTGGAGACAAGAGGCATCCTTGAAGGACACCTGCGGAATTCTGGAAACTGTCAGTGAGACCTTCACTAGTCATGACACGACTCGCAAATTTGGAGTACATATCTTTGATAAGATCTACTAGGTTTCGTGGGATTCCGTAATGGATGAGGATGTGCCATCGGACATTTCTCCAAAATAGGTCAAATGCTTGCCTAAAGTCGATGAAGAGCTGATACAGGTCACGACTGAATTCCAGATATTTCTCTAAAATTTGGCGAACAGTGAAAATTTGGTCAAAGGTCGATCTCCCAGGGCAAAAACTGGCTTGGTATTCTTGGATGACTAAGGATAACATGGCTCTGATCCGTTGGAGTATAATTGGGATGAAGATCTTGGCAGTTTGACTTGTTAGGCTAATAGGACGGTAATTATCACATATCGCCTTTTACCCCTTCTTGTGTAGTCGAATAATTGTGGCTCCGCACCAAGAAGTTGGGAAATGACTCTTTTGCAAGGCAGCGGATGCAATCTTGGTGAAAAGATCTATAAGTGGTTCACACCGCAGTTCTGCCTGTATTCCGTCTGGGCCAGGGGCCTTGTTAGTCTTCAGCTCTTGAGTGGCATCCTCAACCTTAGAACGGAGAGGAGGTGGGCTGGGGTCTGAGACAGTAACGGGGAACAGGTCCATAACAGCAGGGTTTGCAAGGATAACAGGATTAAGCTTTTCTGTGAAATGATCCATCTATCTCGATCGGATACCTTCTGTGATTTTTATCTGGGAGCCGGATTTATCTAGCAGTACACAAGAACTGAGACTTTTCTTGCTTGTTAGCACACGAACTCTCTTATACATAAAGTATGAGTCACCTTTCTTAAAATTAGATGTGCCCGAGCACTATTCAACTATTAAAAAGAGCACTAGATCTTTGAATTTTCAATCGAGTGAGCCCTTTTACAAGTTTCTGTGACATAGATTCTAATAAAAAAAAAACTTTTATGCCCCAAGGGCATAGCTTATAACCCTTGCCCTGAAGACTGTTTGGGGAGTGTCCTGCTCAAACGTATTTCCTGAACTTTGAACTGCGAGGAACAAAATGGCTATGTTCAAATTTTTATTAGATGTGTTCGGGGAAATGGTGGGCGTGGAAGGGATGCTAGTGGCCTTTCTTTTACTTTTGACTATTAAAAAGGGCAATAGTCATTTTAATTTCAAATCGAATGAGCTCTTTTTGAAGTTTCTACGACAGCGCATTCTATAAAAACCTTATATGCCCCCAAGGCATAACTTCCAAACCTTGTCCTGATGCCTAGAAGCCATAGCATATTTTCATAACAAACTAACATAATTAGTTGCAAAAATGGCAGAGTTAAAAAAAAATGGCAAAACTATACAAGTCTTGAACAGTCTTGGAAAGTATAAACAAAATCAAATTGAATATTAGACATAAAATGATATTAATTGTTGACAGATCCATCAGTTCAAGATTTTTTTTCACTGTAATTTCTATTTTCATTTTCAATGCGGTAAGAACTGGAAAATAATAAATTTGTAATATACGAGTAATTCGCTTTCAGTGAAGTACCAATGACGCAAAAGGCCTTAGGTTTTTACAGTAAAAGAAGGGGGCAGTATCCAAATTTTGCTTGTAGTGAAACTATATTTGTCTTGACCAATCTTGAAAAGAAGTAATAAATTAAACTGAATATTTGATGTATAATGATATTAATTGCTAAAAGCTCATCAGTTTAAAATTTTACTGTAATTTTAATGTTTATTTTCAATATTAAGTACAAAAGAAAACATTTGTAATATAATTCATTTTCAGCAAAGTGCCAATGACGCAGTAAAATTTAGGCTTCTTCAGTGAGACGATACCAAACATCTTGTTTGTATCTTGTCTTGTTCATTTATACTTTAATAGAGATATAAATACAGGTATTTGTATCTCCTGAGCTTAAGTTTAAAATGGCCTTTACTTTTCTTTGAAAAACTTATTTTTTGGAATTTTTCTAAATTATTATTTGTTCGTTTTTGATTGCATAAAGTTTCAAGTTTTTATGGCATGGAGGGGGGGGGGGGTTGCTTACTGTCCTATTATTCTTGACTTTAAAAACGGATCTAGAACTTTCAATTTAAATCGAATGAGGCTTTTTTCAAAGTCTATATGCTTACTTATTTGATGAAAACCTTATATATGAACAATAGACAGCTTGCATAACTTGAGGACACCGATTGACAACAATGAATGGATTGAAAAAATAGCTCCAATAAGGGGGCTTAGACCATTTCACTTGCTGACGCAAAGGGATCACGATTGTTTGGATTTGGCCTTAATAGGAATTTGTGTGCCAAAGCAATTTTACATATATCACAGAGTATGTATTTTAACCTTATAATTGGACAATTACAATAGATTTCCTATGTGTTCTTCCCATACAAAACCCCTTCCCATAAATTATAAACCTCCTTAATAAGTTATTCCCCGGGGCATTACTTACAACACCTACCCCTGGGCCCTGGTGGGCTGTGTCGACACCGGAGTTTTTTGTTATCATAACTTTGAACTATTTTAATAAAATATCTATCTCAAAAATTTTTTCTGATGCATTTAGGGCGTGGAGGAGGGAGAGAGACTAGTTGCCCTTCAATCTCTTTTGACTCTTAAAAAGTGAACAAGAACTTTCTATTTTCAATCAAATGAGCCCTCACTAAAGTTTATACGAGCATCCCTTCCATAAGAAATAATATGAAGGATTCGGAGAATCCTTAAATTACAACCCTTGCCCTGAGGGCTTTGGGGGAGTTGTGACCCTCAAAGACCTAATTTCCAGAACTTAAAACTACATTTAATAAAATGGCTGTCTTAAAATTTTGATTGGATGTGTTTGGAGAAAAGGTGGGTGTGAGAGGGGGGTTAGTTGCCCTCAAATCACTTTCCACTCTTAAGAAGGGCAATAGCCCTCGGAATTTCCAATCGAATGAGCCTTTTCTGAAGTTTCTACGACACCGCCTTCTATAAAACCTTATGTGCCCCAGGACATAACTTGAAACCCTTGCCCTGAGGGTTGTGGGGGAGTATCGTCCTCAAAAACATATTTTCTATCTGGAAATCTACTACACTGAACAAAATGGCTATCTCAAAAGTTTGATTGGATGTGTTTGGGAAAATGATGGGCGTGGGGGGGCTAGTTGCCCTCCAATCACTTTCGACCATTAAAAAGGGTACTAACCCTTTAACTTAATATATTTTCAATCTGGAAATCAACTACGCTGAAAAAAATGGCTATCTCAAAATTTTGATTGGATGTGTTTGGGGGAATGACGGGCGTAGGAGGGGGGGGGGCTAGTTGCCCTCCAATCAATTCTGACTATTAAAAAGGGTAATATCCCTTTGAATTTCCGATTGAATGAGCCTTTTTGAAGTTTCTATGGCAACGCCTTCAATTAAAACCTTATATGCCCCCAGGGCATAACTTAAAACCCTTGTCCTGAGGGTTGTGTTGGAGTGTCCTTCTCAAAAACATGTTTTCTATTTGAAAATCAACTACGCTGAACAAAATTGCTATCTCAAAATTTTTATTGGATGTGTTTGGGGGAATGATGGGGGTAGGGTGGCTAGTTGCCCTCCAATCACTTTCGACTATTAAAAAGGCCACTAGCCCTTTAATTTCCAATCGAATGAGGCTTTTTTGAAGTTTCTATGACAACGCCTTCTATAAAAACCTTATATGCCCCCAGGGCATACCTGAAAACCCTTGCCCTGAAGGTTCTGGGAAAGTGTCCTCCTCAAAAACATGTTTTCTACCTGGAAATCAACTACGCTGAGCAAAATAGCTATCTCAAAATTTTGATAGGATGTGTTTGGGGAAATGATGGGCGTGGGGGGAGGGGGGGCTAGTTGCACTCCAATCACTTTCGACTATTAAAAAGGGCACTAGCCCTTTAATTTCCAATCGAATGAGCCTGTTTTGAAGTTTTTAAGACAACGCCTTCTATAAAAACCTTATTTGTCCCCATGGCATAAATTAAAACCCTTGCCCTGAGGGTTGTGGGGGAGTATCCTCCTCAAAAATATATTTTCTATCTGGAAATCAACTAAGCTGAACATAATGGCTATCTCAAAATTTTGATTGGGTGTGTTTGGGGGAATGATGGGCGTGGTGCCCTCCAATCATTTTCGACTATTAAAAAGGGCACTAGAACTCTCGATTTCTAATTGAATGAGCCCCCTTTGAAGTTTCTAAGACGACCCCTTCGAATGAATCGCCTCTGGGAAAAAATAAATAATAATAATAATAATAATAAAACATTGGAGCCGTATGGCCTTTACTATAGGCAATGCTACAGCGTTGCCTTTGATTTCTACGGCAACTCCTCCGATATGAAGTGCCCTTGTCTAAAACCAAGAAAAAAAAATAATACTAATACATTGAGCCAGCATCGTTCTTCCCTATAAACACCTTATATGCCCCAAGGGCATAAACTACAACCCTTACCCTAAGGGCTGTTAGAGTGGTAGTCATCCTCTAAGACCTAATTTCCAGAACTTTCAACTACGTTAAAGAAAATGGTTATCTGAAAGTTTTGATTGGATGTGTTCGGAGAACTGGTTGGCGTGAGAGGGGGGTTAGTTACCCTCCAATCAATTTCGTCTACTAAAAAGGCCACTAGCCCTCTCAATTTCCAATTGAATGAGCCCCTTTTGAAGTTTTACGACAATTTTATCTAGAAAAACCATATATGCCCCCAGGATATAACTTAGAACTCTTGCACTGAGGGCTCTGAGGGGGATATTATTCTAAAAGACCTACTTTCCAGAACTTTCAACTACGTTGAACAAAATTGATATCTCAGAATTTTGATTAGACGTGTTTGGAAGAATGGTGGGCGTGAGAGGGGCGTTAGTCGCTCTCCAATCACTTTCAACTATTAAAAAAGGCACTAGCCCTTCCAATTTCCAACTGAATGATCCCTTTTGAATTTTCTACGACAAAGCTTTCAATAAAAACCATATATGCCCCAGGGCATAACTTACAACCCTTGCCTTTAGGGCTGTGGGGGGAGGGGCTGTCACCCTTAAAGACCTAATTTCCAAAGTTTTCAACTACGTTGAATAAAATGACTATCTTAAAATTTTGAATGGATGTGTTTATGGAAAAGGTAGGCGTGAGAGGGGAATTCGTTGCCCTCAAATCACTTTTGACTATTAAAAAGGGCACTAGCCCTTTGAATTTTCAATCGAGTGAGCCGTTTTAGAAGTTTCTATGAAATAGGTTTTGATAAAAAAAAACTTTATGCCCCAAGGGCATAATTTATAACCCTTGCCCTGAAGACTGTGGGGGGATTGCCCTGCTCAAAGGTATAATTTTCTGAACTTTCAATTACGTGGAACAAATGGCTATCTCCAAATTTTTATCAGATGTGCTCGGGAAACCTTGTCCTTAGGGCTGTGGGGAGGGGTTGTCATTCTCAAAGACCTAATTTCCAGAACTCAAAATTTTTATTAAATATGTTTGAGGAAATGGTGGGCTCGGAAGCGGTGTTAGTTGCCTTCCAATTACTTTCAACCATTAAAAAGGGCACTAGTCATTTCAATTTCTAATCGAATTAACCCTTTTTGAAGTATCTACGACAACGCGTTCTATATAAACCTTATATGCTCCCAGGGCATAACTTATAACCCTTGCCCTAAGGGCTGTGGGGGGATGTCATCTTCAAAGACCTGATTTCCAGAACTTAAAACTCGTTTAATAAAATGGCTATCTCAAAATTTTGATTGGATGTGTTTGGGGGAAAGATTGGCGTGGCAGGGGGTTAGTTGCCCTCCAATCACTTTCGACTATTAAAAAGGGCACAAGCCCTTAAGTTTTCAATCAAATGAGCCTTTTTTTAACTTTCTACAACAAAGCCTTCTATAAAAACATTATATGCCCCCAGGGAATAGCTTACAACCCTTGCCCTGAATGCTGTGGGGGAGTGTCCTCTTCAAAAAAAATATTACTATCTGGAAATCAACTACGCTGAACAAAATGGCCATCTCAAAATTTTGCCGTCCTTACTTGCCCTCCAATCATTTTCGACTATTAACAAGTCGAAAGGGCTTTGGGGAAGTGGGTCGATACTTGCCCTCCAATCACTTTCGAATATTAAAAAGTGCACAAGCCACTCCAATTTCCAATCGAATGAGCCCTGTTCGAAGTTTCTACGACAAATCCTTTGATACGAAGTGCCCTGGTCTAAAACCAAGAAAAAAAAATAATAAGACATTGTGCAAACTTCGTTCTTTACTTAGGAAGGGCGATTGTGCTGCCTACGATTGGAAAAATTGTAATTTTGATGAAAAATAGGGCACATAATTTTTGTAAGTATAATAAAGACAACTTTTCAACTTTTGTTGAATTTTTTATTTTATATTTTTCTATGTTTCTAAATGAATTCTAAAATTATATATTTTCATGTGTATATGTTTATTGTTACCTAATAAATGAATCACTAAAACATGTTTATTTTTCTTTCAATTATATTTATATGGGGTCGCCAGGGAACATGCAATCGTAAATTGGGTTGTGAATGAAAAAAGTTTAGGAGACCCTGATGTAAACCATTGTGATATTGGCTTGTCACCCTTTTGACAATCTACATGACAATCCACCACCACCCCCTAAAACTTACCACAGCATTGAGCCGCCTGAGGCCATCACAGCTACGCTTGCTCCTCCTCCATCCCAATCTACTCAAAGCCTCCCTTTTACACCCTCCAAGGAATTTACCATTTCCTTTAAATCTTTCTTTAAGACATCCTCCCACCCCAGACGAGGACGCCTTGTTTTCCGTTTAGCCCTAGACGGTTGGCCAAAAAGGACAATCTTCGGTAATCTGTCATCCTTCATCCAAAACAACGTGCCCTAGTCAGCTCAACCTTTCTTTCATTATAGCCCTCAAAAGCGGTATTGAACCCTATTTTTCGTACAGCCTGCTGTTTGAAATACGGTCAGTCAGCCGGGTACCCAAAACAATCCATAAGCAATTTCTCTGGAAAACATCTATCAAATTTTCATCCGCTTTTCAAAGCGCCCATGCTTCAGAGCCATATTTGACCACTGTTATCCAGGGTTGCCATCCGGTGAGAAAATAATCCCTACATTCTTGGAAAAAAAACACTAAATCAGCACATAAATCACTAGAATTATAATAGTCTATATCATTGTAATTAATAATTGTTTTGTTTCTTTGCCATGTTCTATACAGGCCCACCTATAAGAAGGGGGTAAAATTACCCCCTAGATACGGAAAAATATCTTTAGTTTGATGGGATTTTTTCTCAAGCGAAAAATACCCTTGGAATTTTGAGAAATGCCTTTTTGCATCTTTATTTGGAGAATGGAACAAAATCCTTGCTTCCTACCTAGTCTCGAATTGGTACCCTAGGCCTATACTTCGATCACTGAAAATCGGTTATCGGTGATCTAATCAAAATATTTGATACTACCAACTTTTTTTACTTATAATACTACCAAGGTAAGTGAAGCTGTCCACCTGATCAATCTTTTCGTTACACAACGTCACCTTTTCATCTTCACTTATTCCTAGCCTCAGTGACTTAGTCTTCTTAACATTAATTTCAAACCTATTCTAGCACCCTGAACTTGCAAAACCTCTAAAAGTTCATTCATTTTGCTCACACTTTCATCTAGGATGCTTAAATCATCAGCATAATCTAAGTCCAGGAGACTTTTCCTCCCCATTATTCTGTGGTTTCCCATTGCCTTTCCTGTGCTCCTTAAGACGAAGTCCATCAAAATAAATCCAAATAAAGGGAGATAGAACACAACGCTGCTTAACTCCTAATTTAATACAAAATCAGCTGGTAACCTCATTTCCTACCTTAACTGCAGCTGTGTTAATTTCGTACACAGCACTAATCACATTAATGTCTTTGTCTGGAATTATAGGCAGCTGGCTAAGTAAAGAACGATGTTGTCACAATGTATTATTTTTTTCCCTTCATACCCGGGCACTTCGGATCAAAAGAGTTGTCGTAGAAGATTCGAAAAGGGCTCATTCGATTAGAAATTGGAGTGTCCAGTGCCCTTTTTATTAGTCAAAAGTGATCAGAGGGAAACTAGCTCCCCCCCCCTACGACCATCATTCTCCCAAACACATCCAATCAAAATTTTGAGTTGCCATTTTGTTCAGCGTAGTTAGTTTACTGATAGAAAATATGTTTTTGAGGAGGACACTCCCCCAAAACCCCCAGGGCAAGGGTTTTAAGTTATGCCCTGGGCGTATATAAGGTTTTTAAAGAAGGCGTTGTCGTAGAAAGTTCAAAAAAAGCTCATTCGATTGGAAATTCAAAGGGTTAGTGCCCTTTTTAACAGTCAAAAGTGAATGGAGGGCAACTAGGCTCCCCCAACCCCATCATTCCCCCAAACACATCCAATAAAAATTTTGAGATAGCCATTTTGTTCAGCGTATTTGATTTCCAGATAGAAAATATATTTTTGAGGAGGAAACTCCCCCCCAACCTTCAGGGCAAAGGTTATAAGTTATGCCCTGGGGGCATATAAGGTTTTTATTGAAATCTTTGTCGTAGAAACTTGAAAAAGGGCTCATTCGATTTGAAATTCAAAGGGCTAGTACCCTTTTTAATAGTCGAAAGTGATTTGAGGGCAACTAATCCCCCTGTCACGCCCACCTTTTCCCCAAGTGCTTCCAATCAAAATTTTAGATAGCCATTTTATTCAACGTAGTTGAAAGTTTTGGAAATTAGGTCTTTAAGGATGACAACCCTTCCCCCCACAGCCCTCAGAGCAAGGGTTGTAAGTTATGGCCTGTGGGCATATAAAGTTTTTATTGAAAGTGTTGTTGTAGAAACTTCAAAGGGCTCAAGTCAAACTCAAAACGAGCAGAAATTTACATAAGTTGGGCGCAAAACCCTTATGCCTTCCCAAGGCCAGAACAAAATTTGCACTTTACTGAAAAAATACAGATGAATGTGCATTGTCAGTTTAATATACATATCCCTTCTCCCTTCTATTAAACATTAAGCTTCTTCCCTAATATTCTTATCTGCAGTCCTAGCTTTCTTCCCTAAGATACTTTCAGCAACTTCACAAATTATTTCTCTAAAATCATTTCAACCATCTTCCACATTGTCAAATTTAAAACTCTGAAGTTTAGTATTCAACTGTTCCTGGAAAGTTTCTCTCAAATTTTCATCTTGGAGTCTACCAACGTCATAGCTTCCCAAAAGGTAGTTACCCTTCCAAAACTTCAGCTTTAAATTACCCCGAGACACTACTAGATGGTGATCTTCAGCTCTAACATCCATAACAGCACTTCTATATACCCTAGTATCTTGTATTGATCCTGCGAGTCTTCGGTTTACTATAGCGTAATCAATAAGGTTAGCAGTCTTACCATCATGTGAATAACCTGTTAACTTATGAGCCATTTTATGACCAAACACCGTATTGGTTATAACTAGATTGTTATACCTACAAAATTGCAAAACTCTGTATCCATTACAGTTTTCTTTTCCAACACCAAATTTACCTAGGCTAGGATACAATCTATCCCTATTTCTAATGACCTGGGCGTTAAAATTTCCAAGTAAAAAGATCATATTTCTACCTGGATCCCTGTCTATTTGCTCCTGTAACTGTAAGTAAAATTCATCTGAGTCACTAGTATCCTAGCCTAAGTATCTCCGTCATTCGGTTCTACAGGGACATATAGTACTATAACTGGTACCCAGAACATTTTATTCATAAAATGAGCATATTAGTATTCTATTATTCATACCTTCCCAGCCTAAACAAGATTTGCAGCTTCCTCATTCATCCTGAGTCCTACTTCCTGTCCATGTAGGCCACCCTATTCTTCCTTCCAGAGTAAACAAATTCCATATCACCTAATTTCATGCTTCCTACCCCTGAGATATGAGTTTCAGAAACTCTAATAAGTCCAGTTCAAATCGTCTAAATTCGTCAGTCAAAATGTCGATACGATAGTCATTTTTTAACGTCGTAACATTCCAAGTTCCAATTTTCAGATTCTTTAAATCATTGAAATTATTTTTGGCCTCAGGAAAAGCAATGATCCCGGATACCAGTGCATGACGGGGATCACATAAATTCTCAAGTCTATACTGAAGCGCTTAAGTCAGCTTGGAACCGGATAGCAAGAAGTCCCTGGGATCTCCAGTATGAATAGAGGATTTGTGCAATCCTGTGCCCACCTTGGTCACAACATGGTTTTCAGCAATTGGCAATGCTCTTCTATTAACAAAAATCGAAATCCTGCACAGACAATCTCCTGCAAGGATCCCCTTGGTCCGTGCCTCCTATGGAGGTACCCTAAATATCTGTAGGGCGTTCCCCTATTGCCACCTGGGGACACGCTGAGTGGCCTGGGGGAGGCCCCTTAAAGCTGCCAAATGGTAAATACACTCTGTATCCTAGATAAATGGTGTGTATAACCTATAACTTATAATCTAAAATCTATAACCAACTTATAACTTAAATCATGTTCTAACCTATACTATTTATCATCTATAACCTATAACTTATAGTCTATAACCTATAACCAACTTACGACCTAAATCATGTTCTTGCCTATACTATTCATCATCTATAACCTATAACTTATAATCTATAAACTATGACCAACTTATAACCTAAATCATTAATTTATACATTTAAAGAAGCGTCCATCGTTAGTGTCTTTGGAATACATTCAATATTTGTTTACCTATATCCTTCGGAGACTAAATGCTATTCGTTTGAAAGTCAAACGAGTACTTCAGAAACAAACGAGTGCTTAAGTACTTGATTTACTTAAAAATAAAACGAGTATGGTTTGATTTTTCAACATATCCTTCATACAAAATAAAAGATTCTACTTAATACCACCCACCGTTCCCTGAGCATTTCTGATATGTCCTCTTGACAACCTATGTGGACATAGTGTGTTTGATTTAGTTCAATACATTATCAACATTGCCCAAAATTTCCGCATTAATACCTTTAGCTCTAGTAGCAGTAGTAGTAGTACCACTAGCTGTAGTAAGAGCAGAACTAGTAGTAGCAGCATAATTGATAGTAGTAGTCTCGGCTTTAGTAGTAGTAGCAGTAATAATAATAGGTGCAGTAGTAGCAGTAGTAGGAGTAGAAGCAGTAGTACTCTGATGCCAATATTGTCTTTTGGTTAGTTCAACATCGCCCAAAACAACCCTTGTAAGTTTTAATCTAAAATACAAAACTATTTCTAAGATGTTGCTTATATGCCCTTTTAACAACCTGTTCATGAATGGCGTGTTTCGATTCAGTTTACATACCCCCTAGAAATTCTATGAAAATTTCTCCTTAATAGGTGAAATACCTTCTATAACTTCTAAGGTTTACCTGTAATAGTAGTCACAGCAGTTGTATTAGTGTTCAACTTAATACAATTAGCCATTGACATATGGCATTACTATGACAGTATATATTCATATGCTTCTGGAAATTTTCATCTTAATGCTCATAGCCTTAGAAGTAGTTGCAATAGAAGTAGTAGTTGAAGCAATATTGAGATCTTCCCCTTGAAGCATTTTCTAAGAGTTCTTACTTAGTACACAAATCATTTCTTCAGATATGTCATTTTGATAATCTAAATGCACATACTGTCTTCTGTTAGTTCGAATTTGCCATCATTTTTCTCTCAAATTTTACCTACATTGACTTATCATTGATAGTACTAGCATCAAAATAGTTGCAGAGGCAGTTGGAGAAGTAGTTGCAGTGTTAGTGTTGTATTAGTAGCAGTAGCAACAGTAGTAGTAGCAGCATTAGTAGCGGTAGTAGCATATACATCTTGCCTTTTGGTCAGTTGAACATTTCTTTCATAAAGCCCCGGAAGTTTAACCTTGAAATGGTAAGCCCATTCCAAAAATATTGCTGATAAGCCCGTATCAGCAATCTGCATCCACATAGTATGTTTTGATCAGCAATACCGAGAGAAATACATGTCTCAAAACTTTGTTTGGATTTTGTTTTGGAAAATTATGGTGCGAGGGAGCTGTCTCTGTGCTTACCAATAACCAATACTATATATAAACAATGGGCAAAGTTCGCAACTACCAGCATAGTTGCCCTCCATTTTTTTTGTCACTTAAAAAGGGCACTAGAGCTTTTAATTTCTGCTCGAAGGAGCCCTCTCATGATATTCTAGGACCACTGGATTAATACGATAACCCCTAGAAAGAAAAAAAATACGCATCCGTGATTTTCTGGCAAAAATACAACATTCCACATTTTTGGGGATAGGGGCTCTAAATCTCTACAGTAGGGTTTTCTGATACGCTGAATCTGATGGTGTGATTTTGATTAAGATTCTCTGACTTCAAAGGGGTGTTTCCATCTTTTTTCCAAAATAAGGCAAATTTTCTCTGGCTCGTAAAATTTGATGGGTAAGACAAAACTTGATGAATCGTATATGTTTGAAATCAGCATAAAAATCCGATTCTTTTGATGCATCTATTGGTATCGAAATTCCGTTTTTTAGAGTTTCGGTTACTATTGAGCCGGGTCGCTCCTCACTTACAGTTCGTTATCACGAACTGTTTGATTAACACTGCGAGATGGTACATCCTTGTTTGCAACTTGGTCACTGAATGAATATTCCCGACTTTTTTTAGTTGAAATTTGATTGTGTTAATTAAAAACAAGAAATATCGAAAGATTTTCTGGAGGAAGGGCTCCAAGTTTTGAAATTTTCCCATTGTTTACATATAGTACCTATTATAAAGAAGCATACCGACATTTTTCAGGAGGGGGAAAGATTTCCTGGGGATAGATTTTCTGCAGGGAGAATTTCCAGTTTGGATGACAGTTTCCGGGGAGTGAACTTTCCAGGGGAAATTTTACACGGGTGGATTTACCAGAACGCGTGTACTAAATTCATTTTACTTGTCTTACTTTCTCGCAGCTAACCCGATTTTACATATGGAGATTCTTTGGGGGAATTTTTCTACAAAACAAGTTTTTAAAAGAAAAGTAGAGCCCCTTTATGCTAAGAATGAGCAGAAATTAAGTAAAATAATCTTACAAATGTAAAACTACCGCAAATCACTATAAATAAACAATTTAAACTCAAAACAAACAGAAATCAGAGGCAACGCCGTAGCGTTGCCTATAGTAAAGGCCAAACGGCTCCAATGTTTGATTATTTATTTATTTATTATTATTATTATTTTCCCCGGAGGCACTTAATATGGAAGGGGTCGTCGTAGAAACTTCAAAGGGGGCTCATTCGATTCGACATCGAGAGTTCTACTGCCCTTTTTAATAGTAAAAAATGATTAGAGGGCAACTAGCCCCCCCACGCCCATCATTCCCCCAAAAACATCCAATCAAAATTTTAAGATAGTCATTTTGTTCAGCGTAGTTAAACATGCCCTGGGGGCATATAAGGTTTTAATAGAAGGTATTGTCGTAGAAACTCCAAAAAAGGCTCATTCGACTGGAAATTCAAAGGGATAGTGCCCTTTTTAATAGTCAAAAGTGATTGGTGGACAACTCGCCCCCCCACGCCCATCAGTCCCCCAGACATATCCAGTCAAAATTTTGAGATAGCCATTTTGTTCAGCGTAGTTGATTTACAGATAGAAAATATTTTTCTGAGAAGGACACTCCACCCACAACCCTTAGGGCAAGGGTTCTAATTTATGCCCTGGGGTCATATAAGGTTTTTATAGAAGGTTTTGTTGTAGAAACTTCAAAAAGGCTCATTCGATTGGAAATTATATAGCTAGTGCTCTTTTAATAGTCCAAAGTGATGGGAGGGCAACTAGCCCTCCCGACACCCATCATTCCCCCAAACACATCCAATCAAAATTTTGAGATAGTCATTTTGTTCAGCGTAGTTGATTTTTACATAGAAAATATGTTTTAGAGGAGGACACTCCACCACAAACCTCAAGGCAAGGGTTTTAAGTTATAGCCTGGTGGTATATAAGGTTTTTATAGAAGGCGATGTCGTAGAAACTTCAAAAAACACTCATTCGATTGGATATTGATGGGTTAGGGCCCTTTTTAATATTCGAAAGTAGTTTGAGGGCAACTAAACCCCCTCTCACACCATCTTTTCTCCAAACACATCCAATCAAAATTTTGAGACAGCCATTTTATTAAATGTAATTTTAAGTTCTGGAAATTAGGTCTTTGAGGATGACAGCTCCCCCACGGTTCTCAGGGCAAGGGTTGTAATTTAAGGATTCTCTGAATCCTTCCCAATATTTTTTATGGAGGGGATGCAAGTATAAACTTTAGAGAGGGCTCATTTGATTGAAAATAGAAAGTTCTTGTTCACTTTTTAAGAGTCAAAAGAGATTGAAGGGCAACTAGTCTCTCTCCCTCCTCCACGCCCTAAATGCATCAGAAAAAATTTTTGAGATAGATATTTTAATAAAATAGTTCAAAGTTCTGATAACAAAAAAACTCCGGTGTCGACACAGCCAAACAGGGCCCAGAGGTAGGCGTTGTAAGTAATGCCCTGGGGAATAACTTATTAAGGGGGTTTATAACTTATGGGAAGGGGTTTCGTATGGGAAGAACACATAGGTAATGTATGTGTTCAGCTCCCCCACGGCTCTCAGGGCAAGGGTTGTAATTTAAGGATTCTCTGAATCCTTCCCATTATTTTTTATGGAGGGGATGCAAGTATAAACTTTAGAGAGGGCTCATTTGATTGAAAATAGAAAGTTCTTGTTCACTTTTTAAGAGTCAAAAGAGATTGAAGGGCAACTAGTCTCTCTCCCTCCTCCACGCCCTAAATGCATCAGAAAAAATTTTTGAAATAGATATTTTATTAGAATAGTTCAAAGTTCTGATAACAAAAAACTCCGGTGTCGAAACAGCCCACCAGGGCCCGGGGGTAGGCATTGTAAGTTAGGCCCTGGGGGTATATAAAAAATCAAACAATCATTAAATAAACAATTAATGCAAACAAAACATACAATAGATACTAATTTAAATTAATAAATAAATTTAGTGCTGATATTAATGTAAATTAATAAATAAATTTCTGCTGGGTGGAATTTAACGCGGGGGAATTATCAGCAGGAAAAGAAAATGTTCTTTGAGGGGGGAGGAATTTCCCAGCGATGGGTTTTCCAAATGTGAATTATTCAGGGAGGAGACGACTAAACCCAGTCGATAAGGTTCTAAATTTTACATCTGAAAGTAACGGGAATAAAGATTCAACAGAAATGTCAGAGATAGGACTTCAGGTTCCTTTAGACAATTTTGTTCGTTTCTTTTGAAAAAAGACATTTTCAAAAGACAGATTATTTTCATTTGTATTACTTTTTCTGTGGCTGCTTAATTATGCATATGAGGGGGAGGCTTCCCCCCACCACTGTCTACGCTAAGGTTTCAGTTTTTATCTCAAGGCTTAAAATGAAAGCAATGCGATAAAAGTATAACTCAAAATAGCATACATAGAATAATATATGTACATAACACGGAACATTTAATCAAAATGGCATATTATGAGTTGAGGCTCACCAAACTTATGGCCCAAGGGGCTCACCATTCCACAATCTTTGAGATCAATCCTGCAATAACTGAAAATATAAAGTATTTTTGAGTATTTTAGCGTCTTCCACAACTCAAACGGTCCAACTTTCTACAGCCCAATGAGTCTGTCTAATCTCCTAAACCGGGAACGGAGGGGATAAGTAAAGTTCCGCCCCGTATTGGATGAGTCTCCCACCTCACCCTCCCCTCTCTTACTGTCTATGCTACACTCTTCTCTTTATGCCAAGTACGCTCCCCCTACCCCAAAGACTTTAATAAGGTAAAGTTTTGTATGGGAAGAACACGTAGAAAATCTATTATAAATTATCTGATTATAAGGTTAAAATACATACTCTGTGATAGATGCAAAATTGTTTTGGCATACAAAATCCTATTAAGGTCAATTCTAAACAGTCGTGATCCCTTTGTGTCAGCAAGTGAAATTGTCTAAACCCACTTATTGAAGCTATTTTTTCAATCCATTCATTGTTGTCAATCGCTGTCCACAAGTTATGCAAGCTGTCTATTGTTCATATATAAGGTTTTTATCAAAGAGGTAATCATATAGACATTGAAAAAAGCCTCATTCGATTTAAATTTAAAGTCCTAGATCCGTTTTTTAAAGTCAAGAATAATAGGACAGTAAGCACCCCCCCCCCTCCATGCCATAAAAAATTGAAACTTTTTACAATCAAAAACGAACAAAAATTAATTTAAAAAAAACTTTCCGAAAAATAAGGTTTTCCAAGAAAAGTAAAGGCCATTTTAAACTTAAGCTCAGGAGATAAGAATACCTGTTAAAATTCAAACTCAAAACGAGTGAAACTTAAATTGAATATGCAAATCAAGTTTGAATCGAATAAAAATAGCTACAAACAAGAGTTTGGGTATGACCTCACTGCAGAAGCCTAAAACCTACTGCGTCATTGGTGCTTTACTGAAAACGAAATATATTACAAATGTTTTCCTTTGTACTTAATACTGAAAATAAATATTAAAATTACAGTAATATTTTGAACCGATGAGCTTTCAGCAATTAATATCATTGTACATTAAATATTCAGTTTAATTTAGTAGTTCTTTCCAAGATTGGTCAAGACAAATATACTTTCACTACAAAAAAAATTTGGATACTGCCCCCTTCTTTAACTGTAAAAATCTAAAGCCTTCTGCGTCATTGGCGCTTCATTGAAAACGAATTACTTGTATAAGTTGTATCTAAATAGGGAATATGAACCGTACATTCAACCTTATATTCACGCCTACAAGAAGCTCAAAAGTGTAATAGATATTAACCCTACAAGAAAACCCATGGGTGAGACACTACACTATCACATGGACATTTTAAAAGCTGGCGCGCTAGAAAGTAGCCAAGCACGTTTTGAAACTAAGAGAATCCTAATAGTACATGGAATTGCATAAGAATATGCTCAAAAGTGTGATAGATATGAAGCTTACAAGAAAACCCACGCCTTAGACACTACAGTTACACATGGACATTGCAAAAAAGGCTGGCCAGGTATGTAAATTTAGAAGAATATCAATCTTTGGAAATGGTTACCGATAACAAACATGTTTTCAACCAGATGGGTTTTTGAAAGCACATTCAGCATGGCGTGTGTTATTTTGTTTTTTTTTTGCAATTGGCATTTTTGTCTAATAACCGGTACTATTCATTGCGATCATAGCTCTAAAAAAAGGGCTTATCATTTTGAGAATTTGATCCTATTAAGGTGAAAAAAGGGTTTAGTATTTGCGCATACTTCGATGTGTTCTGTATAATACATAAGTCGTGTTTGAATAGGGTTTATCTTGGAATTTCCATTTTTTTAGTTTTGTTACCTAGTGGGTAAAATAGCAGAAAATACCACTCTGGTGTAGTTTTTCAAAAGATGTGTATGGAGGGAGGGAGCTAACATCCTCCGAAATCGGGCGATGTGCTTTCAGCAATAAATATCATTGTACATTAAATATTCAGTTTAATTTAGTAGTTCTATCCAAGATTGGTCAAGACAAATATAGTTTCACTACAAACAAAATTTGGATACTGACCCCTGCTTTATCTGTAAAAACCTAAAGCCTTCTGCGTCATTGGCGCTTCACTGAAAACGAGTTACTCTTATAAGTTGTATCTATATAGGGAATATGAACCGTACATTCAACCTTACATTCACGCCTACAAGAAGCTCAACAGTGTAATAGATATGAACCCTACAAGAAAAACCCATGGGTGAGACACTACACTATCACATGGACATTTTAAAAGCTGGCACGCTAGAAAGTAGCCAAGAATGTTTTGAAAGTAAGAGAATCCTAATAGTACATGGAATTGCATAAGTATATGATCAAAGGTGTGATAGATATGAAGCGTACAAGAAAAACCCACGCCTGAGACACTACAGTTATACATGGACATTTTGAAAAGCCGGCCAGGTATATAAATTTAGAAGAATATCAATCTTTGGAAATGCTTACCAATAACAAACATGTTTTCAACCAGATGGGTTTTTGAAAGCACATTCAGCATGGCGTGTGTTATTTATTTTTTATTTTTTTTGGCAATTGGCATTTTTGTCTGATAACCGGTACCATTCATTGCGATCATAGCTCTAAAAAAAGGGCTTATCATTTGAGAATTTGATCCTATTAAGGTGAAAAGAAGGGTTTAGCATTTGCGCATACTTCGATGTGTTCTGTATAATACACAAGTGGTGTTTGAACAGGGTTTATCTGTGAATTTCCATTCTTTTGTTTTTCTTACCTAGTGGGTAAAATAGCAGAAAATAACACTCTGGTGTAGTTTTTCAAAACATGTGTATGGAGGGAGGGAGCTAACAGCCTCCGATTTCGGGCTTAGACCATAAAAATCGATTGGCTATGTTAGAATTTCCATTCTCTTGGTTTTGTTACTTAGTGACAAAAATTGCAGAAAATACCGCTCTGGTGTAGTTTTTCAAAAGAAGTGTATGGAGGGAGGGAGCTAACAGCCTCCTATTTTGGGTTTAGACCATAAACAATGGATTGG
>NC_142803.1:24425696-24475696 GCF_049724085.1 Artemia sp. Qi Xiang Cuo | reverse complement strand
ACATTTTTTAATAGCATGGAAAAGAAAGAGCTTTGAATGCCTCGCTGTTTAAGTTAAGAGGTGAAATCAAGACCAGAGGAATTTTTGAGATTTTTCATTGGTCGAAGATGCAACAATGGTATACTTTTTTAATAGCATGGAAAAGAACGACTATTGAATGCATCGATGTTTAAGTTAAGAGGTGAAACAAAGACCAGAGGAATTTCTTAGATTTTTCATTAGTCAGAGATACAACAATAGTACATTTTTTTAATGCATGGAAAAGAACGACTTTTGAATGCTTCGCTGTTTAAGTTAAGAGGTGAAATAGAGACCAGAGGAATTTTTGAGATTTTCATTGGTCAGAGATGCAACAATGGTACACTGTTTTAATAGCATGGAAAAGAACGACTATTGAATGCCTCGTTGTTTAAGTTAGGAGGTGAAATCAAGACCAGAGGAATTTTTGAGATTTTTTATTGGTCAAAGATAGTTTTTTTGGTGGAGTTGTTTTTATTTTTTGTTGATTCGACTTGATAGAAATTCTTAAATCAGTTTGTAGTTGAATTCACCACTTGGAGAAACAATAAAGAAAATTAATTAAGGAAATTATATAAAAAAAATTGAACAAATACTTAATTAACATTCATTATCGATTGCTATCGCTTCCTTTTCAGACAATACAGTAATTTCAAAAAATCTAAGTATAAGAGTGAATAAATTCTATATCAACATCTATTTCTCTGATACATCGGAAAAAGTTGACAAAATCTAAGTACCAGAAAGAATAAATTCATTTTCAAAGTTTATATCGGATACATCAGATTACAGTCATAAAATACAAGTTCTATTCATTTTGGCTTCATATGTTGTTACGTTGAATTTAGACTAGACCAGTTTTTCTTTCTATAGTAGAGAATAGCAGATATTTTTAGAATAGAAAAAAAAAATTCTGGTTAATCTGAAGTTGATTGCGAGAGTGTTAGGCCTCTAAAAATGGATAGATTTGAGAAGGAGCGAATCATGGGGGATCTACTGCTTATGAGAAAATGTTTGATTTTAGATGACGATTTTCTAGAGCTGTCTATTCAAAGGAAGATATTTTCTCAGGGACAGCTTGTCGATATTGACCGTAAACTCTAATTTTTTGTAAGAAAATTATAGAAAATACATTTCTCTAGGTCAAATGTGAATCTTTGGCTAGAAAAAAGCTACGTGAAAACAACTTCAACCATGGCCCAGCCCCCTGCGATCAGAAATTAAATTATAAAAAGTTTCTTCACCTCTTGAATACACAATACAGAAATTTCATTCAAGGAATTACGAAAAAATTGTAAGTAAGTAACGATGTGTGTGTGTGTGTGTGTGTGTTTGTGTTTGTGTGTGTGTGTGTGTGTGTGTGTGTGTGTGTTTTTGTGTGTGTGTGTGTGTGTGTGTTTGTGTATCTGTGTGTGTGTGTATGTGTGTTTATGTGTGTATGTGTCTATGTGTGTGTTTATCTGTATGTGTGTGTGTGTGTGTGTGTGTGTGTGTGTGTGTGTGTGTGTGTGTGTGTGTGTGTGTGTGTGTGTGTGTGTGTGTGTGTGTGTGTGTGTGTGTGTGTGTGTGTGTGTGTGTGTGTGTGTGTGTGTGTGTGTGTGTGTGTGTGTGTGTGTGTGTGTGTGTGTGTTTATCTGTGTGTGTGTGTGTCTGTGTGTGTGTGTGTTGTTTGTGTGTGTGTGTGTTTATGTGTGTGTGTGTGTGTGTGTTTGTTTGTGTATGGGTGTGTGTACCTGTGTCTGTTTGTGTGTGTGTGTGTGAGTGTGTGTGTGTGTGAGAGTGTGTGAGAGTGAGTGAGTGAGTGTGTGTTTGTGTGAGTGTGTGTGTTTGTGTGTGTGTGTGTGCGCATATGTGTGTGCGTGTTTGTGCATGTTTCTGTGCGTGTTCGCATGTGTGTGAACGTGAGTGCTTGTGCGCATGTGTGTGAACGTGTGTGCGCATATGTGGGTGTGTGTGAGTGTTTGCGCATACGTGTGTGTGTGTGTGTGTGTGCGTGCGTTTTATCAACAAAATTTGTAATTTATTATGCATTTGTTTGATAAATACGAATCCAATTAAGAAAAAAAATTGCTTGATAAATCCAACTAAGAAAAAAATAGTGTGCTATAATTGTGATAAAACTTTCGTCAAAGAAAAAAACTCAATCCATTCATTTTCAGGGGGAAGCTACAAAAACAACTGCCTTCCCTGGCGCAGGACTTCAAAATATCATGGGTAATTGTCCCCTCTCTTCGGATGAAGTTAGTTAAGGGACGTCATTCAGTGTCCCCCTGGATTTTCAATTTACAACTGAAGAAATGGATAGCCTTATGCAAATTGTTGGACCTAATGTTTCCGGGGACACTTTTGACGATGACTTTATAATTAGTGAATTGGATCCTGTGCAAATAGGTGCAGGACATGAAAAAAGTGGCACGTCCCCGGAACTACGTGAATTTTATTTGTTGGAATCTGCTCTAGGTCAAATGTAAACACATAGGGTAGATTTTAATTCCCCCGAGAAAAACATGGTTGACGGGAGTGTTATTTTAACAGACCCTGTAAATGTTCTTCATACCTACATCGACCGAATTCGAGCACTTATTGAGATTCAGATTCAGAATTGGGGGGGGGGGGGCAGGGGGGGAATAAGGCATCGGAAAATCAAAAAGTTTATTTACAAAAGGGGACATCTGGGACATTTTTTATTTTCATTTTTCAACTGGCAACCAAACTTCTTACCCTGGTCTAAATGAATTTGAGGGTAACTTTTTCAACTGGGTTAGTAAATTAATATCAACTTTGGACACATTTAACGAGAGGGGAAGTGGGTCCACCATTTTATACATTGAACAAATGGATCTGAATCTCAGTAGATTTAAAAAAAACTTTACTTTAAGGAGAGGTCGGGGTAGAAAAATAAAATGCCACCCAGATTTGGCGGCTACCAAAGAGGTTCAGGGTTTCGGTTTTGACACAGGGCTGCAATGCTTTAAATATGCATTTTTAGCAGCAGCCCATGAAACATTAAAAAAAGATTCATCAATGAAAAATCTCGACGGACTCGCGTGTAACGGTGGTGAAAATTTTTTTAAAATAAATTTTGACTGTTTAGAGGGAAAATATCCGCTGTTCTTAAAAGAAATAACCATATTTGAAAAAGCAAACGAAAATCTTGGGTTGGGGTTTGTTTTTCTCCAGTATGACACAGAATTTGTAAATGGGGAAAAGCAACCAAATAAAAAGGTGGTTTTATATTCAGATAGGACACCGTTGGTAGAAAATATTAAAAATTGGGTTTGGGTTATTTACGAGCCTCCCAAAGATATAATTTCCTATGGTCATTTTTCCCCGTTACGGCAATAAGTCGACTCTTATCCCAAGGTTTTCAGAAAGGGGAACGTCACTATTGCCTCATGTGCTTTTCCCCATTTAGATCTGAGCGAACATTGACGGATCAAATGAGATGTTGCAGAATTCACGGCAATCAAAGAATAGAAATGCTGGCAGAAGGCAAAGATACTTTACAATTTAAAAACTTCCAAAATTCCCTGCTACAAAATGATAAAGTATGTTTGGATTGTGAATCAAGACTGGTGGAGGTATCGGACCCATCAAGGCCAAATATAGTCAAGGAGCACAAACTAGTTGCGTGTTTCTATACGCATGTCCGTTGCGATTCCAATAATAAAATGCAGCTGGAAGAGTTTTTTTGGCTATGAATGAGGAGGGTAGCATGGAGAAGTTATTGGTGTCTTTAATAAATACAGCGAACAGTGCAATTTCACGATTGCATCACACCAACTACCCAATGTCATTATCAGATAGGGAGCAACTGGCACTAGAAAAGGGGACAATTTGTTGGGTTTTTAGGGGTGCCCTTGCCCCAAAAGACACTGTCCAGAATCATAATCATCTTATTTACCCCAATTCAACGGGGAAAAGTAACTTTCGGGGTTGGGCTCACAATTCATTTAATTTAAAAATGAAACAGCAGCTCTTTCTTCCGGTTTTTATACATAATTCTAACTACGATCTGAAGTATGTGCTACCATCAATGGCACATCTTCAAAGAAATGGAACTGTGGATGATGCATAGGTGATAGAAAGCTTTTCCTACAAAATCACTCCTAAATCATCGGAAAAGTTGCTTGTTTTGGAATTTTTGTGGAGATATATTGAAGACGACATTGAGTACACGAATAAAATTCGCTCTTTAGATTCCTACATTTTCCCCCCAAATCATTGAGCGAATTAATTCAAGTGCAGAAAAACGATGACGGCTTTAACGCTTTGCCCCTTCTCAAGCAACAATTTCTAAATGATTCATATGATTTGTTGACGGTCAAGGGCATCTATCCTTATGATTATTATTGGTCCATGTCGAGATTCACCGAGGAAACTATTCCTTCGATCGAATCGTTTTATGACAGTCTAAACGATCGTAGGTGCACCCCCAATGAATACAGTTTTTCTAAAAAAGTGTGGGCAGAGGGGTAAAGTAAAAATGGGTTTGACTACTGCAAGCTGTATTTGTCGAGTGATGTGTTAACTTTGTTAGACATTATGTTTAAAATACGGACAAAATCTATGCGGAATTTAATCTTGACTTAGGATATTATTTTTCATCTCCTCATCTGGTGATGCACCTCATCCTAAAAATTAGCGGGGAAAAAATTGGGCTAATCACCGACATCGATCAAAACCGGTTCATCAAAAGGTCAATGAGGGGTGGATAAGTTTTTTATGGAGATCGTATCCTGTAAACTGATCCAACTGGAGAGAAGACGGGGACAAAATCAGATGCAGTTTTTCTTGATAAGAATTCTCTCTACCCCTCGGCCATGTCCCATTATGCGCTACCCAGCGATGACTATAAATGGCTCAATGACCCTCAAGTTCCCAATGCCCCAACATTGAAAGTGTTGAGGAGAATGGACCGGTTGGATGGTTTTTTGAAATTGATGCGGAGATACCAGTTGAGCTTCACGATTCAGTAAAGGATTTCGTTTTCCCATGCATCAATAGACCTGTGACTAGGGATTCTTTGAGCCCCGGAATAGACGTTTAGTCAAGATTGACGGATTGCATTGGTCACCTTTAAAACAAAAACTTATTGATGACCTTCTGCTGTTGCATGATGCAACATGATTGTTGCATCATGTGGCTTTAAAATGGATGTGCAACAACGGTTTCAACGTCACAAAGGTTCATAGAGCCCTCCAGTTTGGTCAAAAACCCTATCTAAAAAAGTTTGTTGACACCTTTATCAAGAAACGTTCTGAAGCGCAAACGAAAGCCGAAAAAGAAATTTATAAGCACATTTTGAATTTGGCTTTTGGTAAAATGTGTAAGAGTGTTCGCACTAGGAATCGTTGTGACGTCGTGACCGATCCCAAACAATGTGCTTGAATTATTGCCGATCCAAATTACACTTCCTTCACAATCATCGGCCCGGACATGGTACTATTGAATAGAAAAAAAAGAAGCATTGTCCTGAATAAAAATATTGCTGCAGGCAGTGCGATCTTGGAGATCTCTAAAAAGCTCATGTTGGAATTCTACTACAATGTGGCTAGGGTACAGTGACCGGAAATGGGGCAAGTAGAGGTCTGCTACGGGGACACAGATTCTCTACTGCTAAAAGTAAAAACCCCAAATCTACTTGATGATTTGGCGCAAGGTGAAATCATCAGCTCACGGATGGACTACACCAAATGGAGTGCGCTTTACCCAGAGCTAGTGAAATGTCGGGCACCAAATCTGCTTTTATTTTTTAAATCAGAAACGGGAAGCGACATGATTTTCCGTGGTATGTTTGTAAGTCCGAAGGTGTACTTTATGCAGACACACGACGAGGAAATCAAGAAACGTTGAAAAAAAGTACCCACGCGCTATATGCATAAAAATTTCGACATGGACATCTATAGGAATTGCATTGTTCAAAATACTATTCCACGAGCCAAATTGCTGGCAATTTGTTCACGCAACTTCAGCAACTTTACTGTAAATATAGAAAAAATTGCCATGAGTACCGTTTCCGACAAGGTTTATGTTTGTCAAGACGGTGTAACTACCCTCCCCCTGGGACACTATTTAACTTCACGCCGAGCCGAATGTGCTATCCGTAGGAAAAGTCTCGGTTTGAATAAAGTCCAATAAATTTTCCCAAAACCTTAGAGGGGGGCCTCGCAGCCTTGAGAGAAGCCTCACGGCCCAGGAGGGGGACAGGGGCCAGCCTCCAGCGGGGGGCGCACCGCCACTACCAAAGGTATCTTTTTTTACTTAGAGCAGATTTTTTTTTGTGTTTTTGTAAATATACATGTTGCATTCAAATTAAAAAAAGTGATATTATTCAAAGTGTATTTTTTTAGTGCATTTTTTATACATAAATTAAAAAAGTGTATTTTTTTGTTTTTTGTAAAGTGTTGTTTTGTATAATACATGAAATATGATTCTCTATTGATTTTGTTCTCCTCATTATTATTCTTGAACGGACTAGTAGGGAAATTATTTAGTCATTAGACAACTATAGTCTACAGTTAGTTGTCCAGGTGAGCTGTTGAAGGGAACATGCATTAATTTAAAACACCATTCAGATCTTTTCTGTGTGGGCTGTCAATATCGGGCATAACAACACTCTTAACTGAAATAATTAAAAATTGCGATAAAATGTTTGTGGAAAAGCCGAAAAATCTTTTGATTTCAACTCTTAACTTAAACAAGCAAGGCATCCAAAACTCGTTCTTTTCCATGCTATTAAAAAAGTGTACCATTATTGCATCTCTGACCAATGAAAAATCTAAAAAAACTCCTCTGGTCTTGATTTCACCTCTTAACTTAAACAGCGAGGCATTCAAAACTCGTTCTTTTCCATGCTATTAAAATAGTGTACCATTGTTGCATCTCTGACCAATAAAAAATCTAAGAAAAACTCCTCTGGTCTTTATTTCACCTCTTAACTTAAACAGCAAGGTATTCAATAGTAGTTCTTTTCCATGCTATTAAAAAAAATGTACCAATGTTGCATCTCTGACCAATATAAAATCTAAAAAATTGCTCTGATCTTGGTTTCACCTCTTAACTTGAACAGCGAGGCATTCAAAAGTCGTTCTTTTCCATGCTGTTAAAAAATGTACCATTGTTCCATCTCAGACCAATGAAAAATCTCAAAAATTATTCTGGTCTTGATTTCACCTCTTAACTAAAACAGCGAGCCATTCAAAAGTTGTTCTTTTCTATGCTATTAAAAAAAAATGTACCATTGTTGCATCTCTGACCAATGAAAAATCTCAAAAATTCCTCTAGTGTTGATTTCACCTCTTAACTTAAAGAGCAAGGCATTCAAAAGTCGTTCTTTTCCATGCTATTAAAAAAGTGTGCTATTGTTGCATCTCTGACCAATGAAAAATCTAAAAAATCCTCTGGTCTTTATTTCACCTCTTAACTTAAACAGCAAGGCATTCAAAAGTCGTTGTTTTCCATGCTATTAAAAAATGTACCATTGTTGCATCTCCGACCAATGAAAAATCTCAAAAAATCCTCTGGTCTTGATTTCACCTCTTAACTTAAACAGCGAGGCATTCAAAAGTCGTTCTTTTCCATGCTATTAAAAAAATGTACCATTGTTGCATCTTTGAGCAATGAACAATCTAAAAAATTCCACTGGTTTTGATTTCACCTCTTAACTTAAACAGCGAGGCATTCAAAACTCGTTCATTTCCATGCTATAAAAAAGTGTACCATTCTTGCATCTCTGACCAATGAAAAATCTAAAAAAACTCCTCTGGTCTTGATTTCACCTCTTAACTTAAACAGCAAGGTATTTAGTAGTCGTTCTTTTCCAAGCTATTAAAAAAATATACCATTTTTGCATCTCTGACCACTGAAAAATCTAAAAAATTCCTCTGGTCTTGGTTTCACCTCTTAACTTAAACAGCGAGGCATTCAAAACTCTTTCTTTTCCATGCTAATAAAAAAATGTACCATTGTTGCATCTTCGACCAATGAAAAATCTCAAAAACTCCTCTGGTCTTGATTTCACCTCTTAACTTAAACAGCGAGGCATTCAAAAGTCTTTCTTTTCCATGCTATTAAAAAAATGTACAATTGCTGCATCTTAGACCAATGAAATATCTCAAAAATTCCTCTGGTCTTGATTTCACGTCTCAACTTAAACATCGAGGCATTCGAAAGTCGTTCTTTTCCATGCTATTAAAAAAAATGGAACATTGTTGTATCTCTGACCAATGATAAATCTAAAAAAAAACTCCTCTGGTCTTGATTTCACCTCTTAACTTAAACAGCGAGGCATTCAAAACTCCTTCTTTTCCATGCTATTAGAAAAGTGTACCATTGTTGCATCTCTGACCAATGAAAAATCTAAAAAAAACTCCTCTGGTCTTGATTTCACCTCTTAACTTAAACAGCAAGTTATTCAATAGTCGTTCTTTTCATGCTATTAAAAAAAATGTACCATTGTTGCATCTCTGACCAATGAAAAATCTAAAAAATTCATCTGATTTTGATTTCACCTCTTGGCTTAAACAGCAAGGCATTCAAAACTCGATCATTTCCATGCTATTAAAAAAGTGTACCATTCTTGCATCTCTGACCAATGAAAAATCTAAAAAAAAACTCCTCTGGTCTTGATTTCACCTCTTAACTTAAACAGCAAGGTATTCAATAGTCGTTCTTTTCCATGCTATTTAAAAATGTACCATTGTTGCATCTCTGACCAATGAAAAATCTCAAAAGCTCCTCTGGTCTTGATTTCACCTCTTAACTTAAACAGCGAGGCATTCAAAAGTCTTTCTTTTCCATGCTATTAAAAACATGTACCATTGTTGCATCTCCGACCAATGAAAAATCTCAAAAAATCCTCTGGTCTTGATTTCACCTCTTAACTTAAACAGCGAGGCATTCGAAAGTCGTTCTTTTCCATGTTATTAAAAAAATGTAGAATTGTTGCATCTCTGACCAATGAAAAATCTAATAAAAAATTCCTCTGGTCTTGATTTCACCTCTTAACTTAAACAGCAAGGAATTCAAAAGTCGTTCTTTTCCATGTTATTAAAAAAGTGTACCATTGTTGCATCTCTGACCAATGAAAAATCTCAAAAATGCCTCTGGTCTTGATTTCACCTCTTAACTTAAACAGCGAGGCATTCAATATTCGTTCTTTTCCATTCTATTAAAAATATGTACCATTTTTGCATCTCCGACCAATGAAAAATCTCAAAAATTCTTCTGGTCTTGATTTCACCTCTTAACTTAAACAGCGAGGCATTCAAAAGTCTTTCTTTTCCATGCTATTAAAAAAATGTACAATTGCTGCATCTTAGACCAATGAAATATCTCAAAAATTCCTCTGGTCTTGATTTTACCTCTTAACTTAAACAGCGAGGCATTCAAAACTTGTTCTTTTCCATTCTATTAGAAAAGTGTACCATTGTTGCATCTCTCACCAATGATAAATCTAAAAAAAACTCCTCTGGTCTTGATTTCACCTCTTAGCTTAAACAGCAAGTTATTCAATAGTCGTTCTTTTCCATGCTATTAAAAAAAATGTACCATTGTTGCATCTCTGACCAATAAAAAATCTAAAAAAAAAACCTCTGGTCTTGATTTCATGTCTCTTAACTCAACCAGCGAGGCATTCAAAACTCGTTCTTTTTCATGCTATTAGAAAAGTATACCATTGTTGCATCTCTGACCAAAGAAAAATCTAAAAAAAACTCCTCTGGCCTTGAATTCACCTCTTAACTTTAACAGCGAGGCATTCAAAACTCGTTATTTTCCACGCTATTAAAAAATTGTACCATTGTTGCATCTCTGACCAATTAAAAATTTAAAAAAAAACTCCCCTGGTCTTGATTTCACCTCTTAACTTAAACAGCAAGGTATTCAATAGTCGTTCTTTTCCATGCTATTAAAAAAAATATATCATTTTTGCATCTCTGACCACTGAAAAATCTAACAAATTCCTCTGGTCTTGGTTTCACCTCTTAACTTAAACAGCGAGGCATTCAAAAGTCTTTCTTTTCCATGCAATTAAAAAAATGTACAATTGCTGCATCTTAGACCAATGAATTAATCTCAAAAATTCCTCTGGTCTTGATTTCACATCTCAACTTAAACATCGAGGCATTCGAAAGTCGTTCTTTTCCATGCTGTTAAAAAAATGAAACATTGCTGTATCTCTGACCAATGATAAATCTAAAAAAAAACTCCTCTGGTCTTGATCTCACCTCTTATCTTAAACAGTAAGTTATTCAATAGTCGTTCTTTTCCATGCTACTAAAAAAAATGTACCATTGTTGCATCTCTGACCAATGAAAAATCTAAAAAATTCATCTGATTTTGATTTCACCTCTTGGCTTAGACAGCGAGGCATTCAAAACTCGATCATTTCCATGCTATTAAAAAAGTGTACCATTCTTGCATCTCTGACCAATGAAAAATCTCAAAAATTCCTCTGGTCTTGGTTTCACCTCTTAACTTAAACAGCGAGGCATTCAATAGTCGTTCTTTTACATTCTCTTAAAAAAACGTACCATTGTTGCATCTCTGACCAATGAAAAATCTCATAAATTCCTCTGGTCTTGGTTTCATCTCTTAAATTAAACTGCGAGGCATTCAATAGTCGTTCTTTTCCATGCTATTAAAAAAATGTACCATTGTTGCATCTCCGACCAATGAAAAATCTCAAAAATTCTTCTGGTCTTGATTTCACCTCTTAACTTAAACAGCGAGCCATTCAAAAGTCTTTCTTTTCCATGCTATTAAAAAAACGTACCATTGTTGCATCTCTGACCAATGAAAAATCTAAAATATTCATCTGGTCTTGATTTCACCTCTTAGCTTAAACAGCGAGGTATTCAAAAGTCGTTCTTTTCCATGCTGTTAAAAAATGTACCATTGTTGCATCTCCGACCAATGAACAATCTAAAAAATTCCGCTGGTTTTGATTTCACCTCTTAACTTAAACAGCAAGGTATTCAGTAGTCTTTCTTTTCCAAGCTATTAAAAAAAATATATCATTTTTGCATCTCTGACCACTGAAAAATCTAAAAAATTCCTCTGGTCTTGGTTTCACCTCTTAACTTAAACAGCGAGGCATTCAAAAGTCTTTCTTTTCCATGCAATTAAAAAAATGTACAATTGCTGCATCTTAGACCAATGAATTAATCTCAAAAATTCCTCTGGTCTTGATTTCACATCTCAACTTAAACATCGAGGCATTCGAAAGTCGTTCTTTTCCATGCTGTTAAAAAAATGAAACATTGCTGTATCTCTGACCAATGATAAATCTAAAAAAAACTCCTCTGGTCTTGATCTCACCTCTTAACTTAAACGGCAAGGTATTCAAAACTCGTTCTTTTCCATGCTATTAGAAAAGTGTACCATTGTTGCATCTCTGACCAATGAAAAATCTAAAAAAAACTCCTCTGGTCTTGATTTCACCTCTTAACTTAAACAGCGAGGCATTCAAAACTCCTTCTTTTCCATGCTATTAGAAAAGTGTACCATTGTTGCATCTCTGACCAATGAAAAATCTAAAAAAAATTCCCCTGGTCTTGATTTCACCTCTTAACTTAAACAGCGAGGCATTCAAAACTCGTTCTTTTCCATGCTATTAAAAAAGTGTACCATTGTTGCATCTCTGACCAATGAAAAATCTAAAAAAAACTCCTCTGGTCTTGATTTTCACCTCTTAACTTAAACAGCGAGGCATTCAAAACTCGTTCTTGTCCATGCTATTAGAAAAGTGTACCATTGTTGCATCTCTGACAAATGAAAAATCTAAAAAAAACTCCCCTGGTCTTGATTTCACCTCTTAACTTAAACAGCAAGGTATTCAAAAGTCGTTCTTTTCCATGCTATTAAAAAAGTGTACCATTGTTGCATCTCTGACCAATGAAAAATCTCAAAAATTCCTCTGGTCTTGATTTCACCTCTTAACTTAAACAGCGAGGCATTCAAAAGTCGTTCTTTTCCATGCTATTAAAAACATGTACCATTGTTGCATCTCCGACCAATGAAAAATCTCAAAAATTCCTCTGGTCTTGATTTTACCTCGTAACTTAAACAGCGAGGAATTGAAAACTCGTTCTTTTCCATGCTATTAAAAAAGTGTACCATTGTTGCATCTCTCACCAATGATAAATCTAAAAAAAACTCCTCTGGTCTTGATTTCACCTCTTAACTTAAACAGCGAGGCATTCAAAACTCGTTCTTTTCCATGCTATTAGAAATGTGTACCATTGTTCCATCTCTGACCAATGAAAAATCTAAAAAAAACTCCTCTGGTCTTGATTTCACCTCTTAACTTAAACAGCGAGGCATTCAAAACTCGTTCTTTTCCATGCTATTAAAAAAGTGTACCATTGTTGCATCTCTGACCAATGAAAAATCTAAAATAAACTCCTCTGGTCTTGATTTCACCTCTTAACTTAAACAGCAAGTTATTCAATAGTCGACTTTTCATGCTATTAAAAAAAATGTACCATTGTTGCATCTCTGACCAATGAAAAATCTAAAAAATTCATCTGATTTTGATTTCACCTCTTGGCTTAAGCAGCAAGGCATTCAAAACTCGATCATTTCCATGCTATTAAAAAAGTGTACAGCAAGTTAAACAAGTTAAACAGCAAGGTATTCAATAGTTGTGCTTTTCCATGCTATTAAAGACATGTACCATTGTTGCATCTCCGACCAATGAAAAATCTCAAAAATTCCTCTGGTCTTGATTTCACCTCTTAATTTAAACAGCGAGGCATTCGAAAGTCGTTCTTTTCCATGTTATTAAAAAAATGTAGAATTGTTGCATCTCTGACTAATGAAAAATCTAAAAAATTCATCTGGTCTTGATTTCACCTCTTAACTTAAACAGCGAGGCATTGAAAACTCGTTCTTTTCCATGCTATTAAAAAAGTGTACCATTGTTGCATCTCTGACCAATTAAAAATCTAAGAAAAAACACCTCTGGGCTTGATTTCACCTCATAACTTAAACAGCGAGGCATTCAAAACTTGTTCTTTTCCATGCTATTAGAAAGTGTACCATTGTTGCATCTCTGACCAATAAAAAATCTAAGAAAAACTCCTCTGGTCTTGATTTCATCTCTTAACTTAACCAGCGAGGCATTCAAAACTCGTTCTTTTCCATGCTATTAGAAAAGTGTACCATTGTTGCATCTCTGACCAAAGAAAAATCTCAAAAAGTCCTCTAGTCTTGATTTCACCTCTTAACTTAAACAGCGAAGCATTCAAAAGTCGTTCTTTTCCATGCTATTAAAAAAAATGTACCATTGTTGCATCTTTGACCAATGAACAATCTAAAAAATTCCGCTGGTTTTGATTTCACCTCTTAACTTAAACAGCGAGGCATTCAAAACTCGTTCATTTCCATGCTATTGAAAAAGTGTACCATTCTTGCATCTCTGACCAATGAAAATCTAAAAAAACTCCCCTGGTCTTGATTTCACCTCTTAACTTAAACAGCAAGGTATTCAGTAGTCGTTCTTTTCCAAGCTATTAAAAAATATACCATTTTTGCATCTCTGACCACTGAAAAATCTAAAAATTCCTCTGGTCTTGGTTTCACCTCTTAACTTAAACAGCGAGGCATTCAAAACTCTTTCTTTTCCATGCTATTAAAAAAATATACCATTGTTGCATCTTCGACCAATAAAAAATCTCAAAAACTCCTCTGGTCGTGATTTCACCTCTTAACTTAAACAGCGAGGCATTCAAAAGTCTTTCTTTTCCATGCTATTAAAAAAATGTACAATTGCTGCATCTTAGACCAATGAAATATCTCAAAAATTCCTCTGGTCTTGATTTCACCTCTTAACTTAAACATCGAGGCATTCGAAAGTCGTTCTTTTCCATGCTATTAAAAAAATTAAACATTGTTGTATCTCTGACCAATGAAAAATCTAAAATATTCATCTGGTCTTGATTTCACCTCTTAACTTAAACAGCGAGGCATTGAAAACTCGTTCTTTTCCATGCTATTAGAAAAGTGTACCATTGTTGCATCTCTGACCAATGATAAATCTAAAAAAAAACTCCTCTGGTCTTGATTTCACCTCTTAACTTAAACAGCGAGGAATTCAAAACTCGTTCTTTTCCACGCTATTAAAAAAGTGTACCTTTGTTGCATCTTTGAGCAATGAAAAATTTAAAAAAAAGACTTCCCTGGTCTTGATTTCACCTCCTAACTTAAACAGCAAGGTATTCAAAAGTCTTTCTTTTCCATGCTATTAAAAAAGTGTACCATTGTTGCATCTTTGACCAATGAAAAATCTAAAAAAAAACTCCTCTGGTCTTGATTTCACTTCTTAACTTAAACAGCAAGTTATTCAATAGTCGTTCTTTTCCGTGCTATTAAAAACAGTACCATTGTTGCATCTCTGACCAATGAAAAATCTAAAAAATTCCTCTGGTCTTAATTTCACATCTTAACTTAAACAGTAAGGCTTTCAATATTCGTTCTTTTCCAGGCTATTAAAAAAATGTACCATTGTTGCATCTCTGACCAATGAAAGATCTCAAAAATTCCTCTGGTCTTGATTTCACTTCTTAACTTAAACAGCAAGTTATTCAAAAGTCGTTCTTTTCCGTGCTATTAAAAACAGTACCAATTTTGCATCTCTGACCAATGAAAAATCTAAAAAATGCCTCTGGTCTTGATTTCACCTCTTAACTTAAACAGAGAGGCATTCAAAAGTCGTTCTCTTCCATGCTATTAAAAATGTACCATTGTTGCATCTCCGACCAATGAAAAATTTCAAAAATTCCTCTGGTCTGTGTTTCACCTCTTAACTTAAACAGCGAGGCATTCAAAAGTCGTTCTTTTCCAAGCTATTAAAAAAAATGAACCATTGTTGCATCTCTGACCAATGAAAAATCTAAAAAATTCCTCTGGTCTTGATTTCACCTCCTAACTTAAACAGCGAGGCATTCAAAAGTCGTTCTTTTCCAGGATTTTCTGCCATTTTTACCACTAAGTGACAAAACCAAGAGAATGAAAATTCTAAGATTGCCAATCAATTGTTTATGGTCTAAGCCCAAAATAAGAGGCTTTTAGCTCCCTCCTCCATACACATCTTTTAAAAAACTACACCAGAGCGGTATTTTCTGCCATTTTTGCCAATAAAAAACAAAACCAAGAGAATGGGAATTCCAAGATAGCCAATCGATTGTCTATGGCCTAAGCCCGAAATAAGAGGCTGTTAGCTCCCTCCCTGAATACACATCTTTTGAAAAACTACACCAGAACGGTATTTTCTGCCATTTTTGATACTAAGTAACAAACCAAGAGAATGAAAATTCCAAAATAGCTGTTCGATTGTCTATGGTCTAAGCCCTAAATAAGAGGCTGTTAGCTCCCTCCCTCAATACAAATCTTTTGGAAAACTACACCAGAGCGGTATTTTCTGCTATTTTTGCCACTAAGTAACAAAACCAAGAGAATGAAAATTCTAAGATAATCAATCGATTGTTTATGGTGTAAGCCCGAAATGAGAGGCTTTTAGCTCCCTCCTCCATAGACATCTTTTGAAAAACTACACCAGAGCGGTATTTTCTGCCATTTTTGCCACTAAGTAACAAAATCAAGAGAATAAAAATTCCAAGATAGCCAATTGATTGTCTATGGTCTAAGCCCGAAATAAGAGGCTATTAGCTCCCTCCCTCCATACACATCTTTTGAAAAACTACACCAGAGCGGTATTTTCTGCAATTTTTGCCACTAAGCAAAAAAACCAAGAGCATGGATATTCTAAGATAGCCAATCGATTGTTTATTGTGTATGCCCGAAATGAGAGGCTGTTAGATCCCACCCTCAATACACATCTTTTGAAAAACTACACCAGAGCGGTATTTTCTGCTATTTTTGCCACTCAGTAACAAAACCATGAGAATGGAAATTCCAAGATAGCCAATCGATTGCTTATGATCTAAGCCCGAAATGAGAGGCTGTTATCTCCCCCCCCTCAATGCACTTATTTTTAAAAACTACACCAGAGTGGCATGTTCTGCTATTTTACCCACTAGGTAACAAAACTTAGAGAATAGAATTTCGAAGATAAGCCCTGTTCAAACACCACTTCTTTAGTGTTCAGAACACATCGAAGCATTCGTAAATGCAAAACCCTTTTTTTAACCTTAATAGAATCAAATTCGCAAATGCTAAACCCCTTTCTTATTGCTATGATCGCAACGAATGGTACCTGTTATCAGAAAAAAATGCCAATTGCAATAAAAAAAAATAATAACACATGCCATGCTAAATATTCTTTCAAAAACCCATCTGGTTGAAAACATGTTTGTTATCTGTAACCATTTCCAAAGATTGATATTCTTCTAAATTTACATACCTTGCCAGCTTTTTTGCAATGTCCACGTGTAACTGTAGTGTCTCAGGCGTGGGTTTTCTTGTACGCTTCATATCTATCACACTTTTGAGCATATTCTTATGCAATTCCAAGTAATATTAGGATTCCCTTAGTTTCAAAACATGCTTGGCCCCTTTCTAGCGTGCCAGCTTTTAAAATTTCCATGTAATAGTGTAGTGTCTCACCCATGGGTTTTTCTTGTAGGGCTTATATCCATTACACTTTTGAGCTTCTTGTAGGCGTGAATGTACGGTTGAATGTTCGGTTCATATTCCCTATATAGATAGTACACGTATATTTCAAATTTATTCTTTTCCAGTTCTTACAGCATTGAAAATGAAAATAAAAATTACAGTGAAAAAAAATCTTGAACTGATGAATCTTTCAACAATTAATATCATTATATATCTAATATTCAATTTGATTTTATTTATACGTTCCAAGACTGTTCAAGACTCATAGAGTTTTCAGTTAGGCACCAATGACGCAGCAGACTTTAGACTTCTGCAGTTAGGCGATACCCAAACTCATGTTTGTAGTTATTTTTATTCAATTCAAACTTGATTGCCATATTCAATTTAAGTTTCACTCGCTTTAAGATTTATTTATTCATTTACATTAATATATATTGTATGTTTTTCGCATTTATTTTTTATTTAATTTCTGTTCGTTTTAAGTTTCATTTATACTTTAATAGCAAAATATTTTTTTTTTCGTTTTAAGTTTGATTTTCATATTCAATCTAAGCTTTACTCGCTTTAACATCTATTTATTCATTTATATTATTACTTGTTGTATTTTTTGCTATGATTGATTATTTAATTTCTGTTCGTGTTTGGTTTCATTTATTCTTTAATAGTAATTTCTGGTCGTTTTGAGTTTGAGTTTTAACAAGTAATTGTATCTCCTGAGGTTAAATTTAAAATGGTCTTTGCTTTTATTGGAAAGACTTATTTTGCGGAAAGTTTTTTTTAATTAATTACACTAAATATTCAAGACAAACTCAAGATACGCAGAAAATAACATTTTTAGTACTGATAACCCCAAAGCCTTCTAAATACCAGAAAATAGTTTTCGCTTTGCTAAAAAAAAACAAAAAACAAATGACCATGGATTGTAAGTTTGATTGACAAATTCTGATATTTGCGCCTTAACTGTTGATTATTTTTTATGTATGAAAGTAGGAAAAGTAAAAACATTTAAAACGTATTTTGTTTTCAGTAAAGCACAAATTATGTTCTGGTCTTGAGAAGGCTAGGGGATATTTTCCCTACTCATACTAATCTTTGCTCCTTTTGACTTTGCTATTTATTGTAAATTCTTTTCGTTTTGACTTTTATTTCTTTATCGATAGTAATTTGTGGTAGTTTTATGTTTTTAAGATTATTCAACTTTATTTCTACTCTTTATTGGCTCAATGTAGCTCTTTACTTTTCTTAGAAAAACTTTTTTTGAAAAATTTGTTTTGTGGAAACAGTTTTGTAAATTAATTTCTGTTTTTATTGACGTAATCTTTTTCATAGAAAAAATAATATTTTATATATTTTCATTTCTTTCTATAGAAACCCATAGTTTGGGTTGCTATTTCCATGTTGGAGAAAGTTTTCCAACAGTTTTTAATCCTGACACAAACATTATTTTTCATTTTATTTTACAGCTTCTGAAGTTGACCTGAAAAATGAAAATATCATCCCCAAAAGATTTTATCTGTGCTCTTTGACAACCTGGATACACTTAAACTTTAATTATTGATCCATGAAAGGGGAATTTATTTGCTGTTTCTAAGGGGTATTATTGATTCACGAAAGGGGAATTAGAAATGACATCACTTGTTTCCTACGAATTATACGGGACTCTCAAGAGATAGAAATCCTATTTTTAAATATGGCTTCTCTTATCTACAATTGAGTCTAACGCCAAGCTAACATAATTTATTCAAGGATTATCGATCGAGTCTAATGGGGTCAAGGTCAATGAATCAGTTGTTTCTAGATGTAATGACTCCAGAGCAAAGTTTGCACATGCGCACAAAGGGGAAGAAATTTATTGATCTAGAACTAGAGGGGGAAGTGGATTTCTGAGAACTTAATTTAGATAATCGGCGGGGAATTATCAATTCTAAAGGGACAAGATTACGTTTCTTTCTCTAAGCCAATCAGGGCAGTTATGTAAGAATTCCCATTACATCCCAATTTGCCCTTGAAATTTTGTATATAACAGACATGCGTTGAGGTTAAATTATAATATAGATAGTCTCAAGACATTATCGAGAGAGGATCAAATATTATTGACTTGGAAGCTTTGGCTACAGCAATTTATAATTTTAGTTCAGTTTAGTAATTTTTTTAGTTTATTTCCAAATAAAATCATTTTACATAGTCACACCTCCAGTAAATTCAAATTCAGGGTATACACCCCCCCCCCACAATACAAACTCCACTACATGATCGTTATACTCGATAGAAAGCGTAAAATACGCTCTTTTTTTATTATGTAAACCCCATCCTCCCTTCCCCCCTGTTTAAGACTTTAATTCTGTTTTAGATAAATTCTGTATCTTACCTAAAATCCAGTGTCAACTTTCTGTCAATCCCTTAATGTACTGTTTTCACCGCTATGGCTTGACTTACAGATTTCTCGCAAAGATTTAAATAGCTGATAATTACTGACACCCTTATTAATCAAAATTAAAATTCAAAATTAGAAATTATGGTGCCCTTTTTAAGAATAAAAAGAGATTAGAGGTCAAGCAGCCCTTCTCTCGAGCCCATTCATTTCCCAAACGCATCAAGTAAAAATTTTGAAACACCCACTTTGTTTAGCATAGTAGAACGTCCAGCAACAATGTCTATTATGAATATTAGGCCTGTCAACCCCCCACAATTATGCAATTGGCCCATTACGCTTTAAGACTAAATGTTGCTTTAAACTATCAAAAAGCATTGTTTTTATAGTTGCCAATAACGCAATAAGCCTTCTCAGCAACATATCGAGAACGACTGGAGGTATTAAGTTGAAACTTTTGGAGATACTAGTAGGAAGGGCATAATAGCTCCCAGGCTAAACCACTGCTGCCACCTTCAAATCAGTGCGCATGTGCCTAACCACACAGACAATGTATTGATCCAAAAGAGGGGAACAAAATTTCTGAGAAATTGATTTGCATAATCGAAGGGGAACTAGATTTCTGAGAAATTGATTTACATAATCGAGGAGAATTATTGATTCACGAAAGGGGAATTAATTTGTTGTTTCATAGGGGAATTATTGATCCAAGAAAGGAGAATTTATTTGTTGTTTCTAAGCGGAATTATTCATCCAAGAAAGCGGAATTCAATTGTTGTTTCTAAGGGGAATTATAGATCGATGAAAGGGGAATTTGTTTGTTGTTTCTAAGGGGAATTAATGATTCACAAAAGGGGAATTAGAAATGACATCACTTGTTTCCTAAGAATTATACGTAACTCTAAAGAGATAGAAATTCTATTTTTAAATATGGCTTCTCTTATCTACAATTGACTCTAAAGCCAAGCTAACATAATTTATTCAAAGATTATCTATCGAGTCTAATGGGGTCAAGGTCAATTTATTTGTTGTTTCTAGGTGTAATGACTCCAGGGCAAAGTTTGCACATGCGCACTAAGGGGAAGAGATTTATTGAGGTAGAACAAGAGGGGGGAGTAGATTTCTGAGAACTTAATTTAGATAATTAGCGGGGAATTATTGGCTCTAAAGGGACAAGATCACGTGTCTTTCTGTAGGCCAATCAGGGAAGTTATGTAAGGTTTCCCATTACATCACAATTTGCCCTTGAGATTTTGTATATAACGGACATGCGTTGAGGTTAAATTATCATATAGATAGTCTCAAGACATTATGGATAGAGAATCAAATTTTATTGACTTGGAAGCTTTGGCTACAGCGATTGATAATGTGAGTTCAGTTTAGTAAATTTACGTAGTTTATTCGGAAATAAAATCATTTTACATAGTCAACCCTCCAGTAAATTCAAATTCAGGGTATACCCCCCCCCCACAATACAAACTCCACAACAAGATGGTTACACTCGATAGAAAATGCAAAATACGCTCTTTTTCCATTATGTAAACCCCATCATCCCTTCCCCCCTGTTTATGACTTTTATTCTGTTTTAGATAAATTCTTTATCTTACCTAATATTCTGTGACAACTTTCTGTCAATCCCTTAATATACTGTTTTCACCGCTATGGCTTGACATACAGTTTTCCCGCAAAGATTTAAATACCTAATAATTACTGACACCCTTTAAAGTGGATCCGGCATTGCTAAATATACAAGAACTTGGATAGCAAAAGCTTCCACTGAAAAAGGATAGTTTTTTCCGTCGAGTTAAAAACAGTTTCATGTAGAAAGAAATTGCGTTAATTAAGCTAAGCCTATGCAACCTGTATGGTAGAAGGAAATGAGTTATTTCAAAAATTAGATTTATATAAAAATATTTTTAGGACATTATGTAAAAGGGGAGAGGTGGGGAAGGGGCAATGCCTTGCTTTTAACAGCTTCGTTGTAAGGTGAAAACAAACTGTTTCTTCGCATGAACTGCAAAGAGATTGTTGCTTGTGCTCACTAGCGTGCCATTTATGGAGACACTGATTTGATGAAATATATTACCTTTCATATATATATACAACCCTGAAGTTTAGTGTTTGATTAGCTTTTAATTATACCATATCTATGGCTGGATATTTTGAGATCTATATTTTAAATCATTGGCCTGGATTTGATACAGCTTTTGACCCTAAAGAATAATGCTAGTTTTTTTAACTTTAAACACACCTTAGCTGCTTTTGCTTTACTGAAAAGGAGGTAGGGGGATTCTTAGAATGGGATGAATATACCTGTGATGTATTAAAAGACATTGAGAATAAGAAGGAGACCACTAATATCACCAAGGAAATTAAAAACATAGTGATATAGATCTCAGAAACAAAGTTCCATATATTTATTATTTTCTTAGACTTTAGAGTCGATGTTTGAGGATTTTAAGAAACTATTTTCCCTATTTTAATATATTTATTCAGATGACTACTGACTCAATATTGATACAACCTGATAACCAGAATTCAGTATTTGTTATCTAACAGAAACTTCACAGAAAATGAACACAGTCCCTCATACAGGTAAATGTTAGGCTAGATCGTTTTAAGACTGAACAATGTAAATGGGGAAAAACTTGAAATGGATGATAAAATTATAAAATAAAAAGTCATAACCATTGCAATTTAAGGAGAAATGAGAGGATAGGACTCCGGGGGAGAAGAGAGTGTCTTTGAGGGACGGAAACCAGTTTTTGGTTAACAGCTCAACATTAACTTTTTTTCCGGTGGATTGTTTTAAGACTGAAACATGCAAATGGGGAAAAACATGAAACGGGTTATAAAAGAATAGAATAAAAAACAACAATAACATGCACAATTTAAGGGAAAATGAGAGAAGAGGACTTCGATGGGAGGGAGTGTCTTTAAGGGACGGAGGGCAGTTTTTTGTCAACAGCTCAACATTAACTTTTTTTCCAGCGTTATATTTATAATTTATTTTTCGTTGTGCAAAGCAGTTGTTTTTAAGTGTAGATTTAATGTTACCCAGCCTCCTTAAGTAAAATAATTTATTCTAAGAAAGTGAGCTGTATTTGTTAAAGTTTCAGAAACATTACATTCTTATTTAATTTAAGCCCTTTTTTCAGCTATAATAATGTTTGGTGTGATTGACACAGAATATATTGGTCTGAAATATTCCTCAACTGGCATTATTTTCGAAGCAGCTTTCTTACTCCTAGACGATCAACGGTGTGAAGATCATATCTATAAATGGAACGTCAGATACAATATGTATAAATACGAGAAAACAGATGGAGTCCAACATTAAATTTTATAAATCGAAACGGCTTTTAACTTAAAACCATAAGACCAAGTAATGAAAATGGCTATGAAATAAAACTTGTACAAGAAGAAATCAAGGAAATATGCAGTTTTTTGGTGTGCAAGCAGTATGTGTTAAGGGAAACATGCCAATAGATAAACTCTTACTAGAAAAATGTGATAAAGACATAGCATTATTCAATTTAGAAGACTTGAAATGTGAGAAATACCTACATTGAGTACTTGATCCGGAAGATGAAGTTAGATACATTGGAAGCGGCTTTCCTAGTGGTACTCCATGGTAGGTTATCGAGACTATCTAGTTTATGGCGTGCATTAAATCAGTAATTTTTAAGAAAATTCTTCTGAGAAAATTCAGAAGAGAACTTGAACTTTTCTTCACTTTTTATCTTCATGAAAAATACCCAGAATTATAGTATGACTTTTCCTACCTTCTATGGAAAAATTTAGAACAGGACTTTAAATTTTTTAATGTCTTTGAGAAATTAAGAACTGTAGTGGAAGCCTTTTTAATTTTCTTTGGTAAATTTCAGAATTGAGCTAACTTTTTATCTTCTTTAAGAAAATTCAGAAGAGAACTTGAAATTTTCCACTTCTTCGAGAAAACACAGAATTAAAGTGGAACTCCTTCTTTTCATGGTGAATATTCACGATCAGAATATAACTTTTTTTTATCTTCTATGAAAAATTTGGAACAGAACTTTAAATTTTTTTTCATCTCTTTCAAAAGAATTGGAACTGAATTTAAGAAAATTTAGAATTAAAGTGAAACTTTTTATCTTCATGGAAAATATCCAAAATCATAGTAAGACTTTTCCTATCTTCTATGGATCAATTTAGAACAGAATTTAAATTTTTAATGTCTTTGAGAAATTAAAAACTGTAGTGGAAGCCTTTTTCATTTTCTTTGGTAAAATTCAGAATAAAGCTAACTTTTCCGCTTCTTTAAGAAAATTCAGAAGAGAACTTGAAAATTTTGCACTTCTTCGTGAAAACTCAGAATTAAAGTGGAGCTCCTTATCTTCATGGTGAATATTCACGATCAAAGTATAACTTTTTTCTATCGTCTATGAAAAATTTGGAATAGGACTTTAAATTCCTCATCTCTTTGAGAAACATTGGAACTGAAGTGGAACCTTTTTATTTTTTCAGGAAAAACATTAGAATTGATCTGTAACATGTTTCTTTTTCATTCCGATATTTGGTATTGGGATATAAAAGAAGTTGAAAAGTAATGTATGACTTCTCTGGCATCCTGGATCTGAAAATGTAATTTCAGAGAAATTCTTTAACCATTTAGGGTTAACTTACCTTTTTAGGGATGAGTATTTAGGGTTCTCCTACATGCTGAACCTGAAAGTGTGTTCCCTGATATGCTGGATCTGATTGTGGAATTTCAGAGAAATTCTTTAACCTTTTAGGGTTAACTTGCCTTTTTAGGGATGACCATTTAGGGTTCTCCAACATGCTGAACCTGAAAGTCCTACATGTCGAACCTGAAAGTGTGTTCCCTGACATGCCGAATCTGAAAGTGTGATTTCAGAAAAATTCTTTAACCATTTAGGGTTAATTTATCTTTTTAGGGATGAGTATTTAGGGTTCTCCTACATGCTGAACCTGAAAGTGTGTTCCCTGACGTGCTGGATCTGAAAGTGTAATTTCAGAGAAGTTCTTTAACCTTTTAGGGTTAATTTGTCTTTTTAGGGATGACTATTTAGGGTTCTCCAACATGCTGAACCTGAAGGTCCTACAAATTTAACCTGAAAGTGTGTTCCCTGACATGCCGAATCTGAAAGTGTGATTTCAGAAAAATTCTTTAACTTTTTGGGTTAACTTGCCTTTTTTGGGAATGACTATTTAAGGTTCTCCAACATGCTGAACTTGAAAGTGTGTTCCCTGGCATGCTTTATCTGAAAGTGTAATTTTCATGGCGATAAACTATTCTAAAGAATAAAGTCGGCTGAGGGTTAAGGTGTTTATTGCTTAAACATATTAAAAAACATTTTGAAAAAATACATATTGACATATTTAAAAAAAAACAGCTTAATCCATTTGATACGAGGAAGGGCAAGAGTTTAGGTCTTTGAATATCCGATGCATTTTTCTATGTAAGGCATCTTTTCTGGCACCCATGGAGCAAAATATCTAACTTCATCTTCCGGATCATTTACTGAATGCAGGTATTTCTCACATTTGAAGTCTTCTAAATTGAATAATGCTATGTCTTTATCACATTTTTCCAGTAAGAGTTTATCAGTTGGCACGTTTCCCTTAACATATACTGCTTGCACGCCAAAAAAGTGCATATTTCCTGGATTTCCTCTTGTACATGTTTTATTTTATTGCCATTTTCATTGCGTGGTCTTATGGTTTTAACCGAAAAGTCGTTTCGATTTATAAAATTTAATGTTGGACTCATACATATACAGATACATATTGTATCTGACGTTCCATTTATAGCTATGAATTTCACGCCGCTGATCGTCTATGAGTAAGAAGACTGCTTCGAAAATGATGCAAGCTGAGGAATATTTCAGACCACTATATTCTGTGTCAACCGCACCAAACATTATTATTGCTGAAAAAAGGGATTAAATTAAATAAATATGTAATGTTTCTGAAACTCTAACAAATACAGTTCACTTTCTTAGAATAAATCATTTTCACTTAAGGAGGTTCTGTAACATTAAATCTACACTTAAAAACTACTGCTTTAAACAACAAAATATAAATTATAAATATAACACTGGAAAAAAAGTTAATGTTAAGCTGTTGACCAAAAAACTGCCCTCTGTACCTTAAAGACACTCCCTCCCCCCTGGAGTCCTCTTCTCTCATTTTCCCTTAAGTTGCGCGTGTTATCTTTTTTTATTCTATTTTCTTATAACCCGTTTCATATTTTTCCCCATTTGCATTGCTCAGTCTTAACACGATCCACCTGAAAAAAAGTTAATCTCGAGCTGTTCACCAAAAACAGCTCTCCATCCCTCAAAGACAATCTCTCCTCCTCTGGAGTCCTCTCCTCTCAATTTCCCTTAAATTGCAATGGTTATTGCTTTTTATTTTATTCTTTTATAACCCATTTAATGTTTTTCCTTGTTTGCTTTCTTCAGTCTGAAAACGATTTAGCCTAACCTTTACCTGTAGGAGGGACGGGGTTCATTTTCTGTGTAGTTTCTGTTAGATAACAAATACTGAATTCTGGTTATCAGGTTGTATCCATATTAAGTCATTAGTCATCTGAATAAATATATTAAAATAGAGAAAATAGTAGCTTAAAATTCTCAAACATCGACTCTTAAGCCTAAGAAAATAATAAATATATGGAAATATATTTCTGAAATTCTGTAATATGCTCAGAATATACTATGGAAATATATTCAGAAATAAATATATTTATTTCTGAAATCTATAACACAATGTCTTTAATTTCCTTGGTGATATTAGTGGTCTCCTTCTTATTCTCAATGTCTTTTAATAGATCACAGGTATATTCATCCCATTCTAAGATGCCCTCTCCCTCCTTTTCAGTAAAGAAAAAGGATCTACTGTGTATTTAAAGTTAAAAAAACTAGCGTGATTCTTTAGGGTCGAAATCTACATCAAATCCAGGCCAATTATTTAAAATATAGATCTCAAAATATCCATCCATAATTATGGTATAATTAAAAGCTAATCAAACACTAAACTTCAGGTTTATATTTATATGTATATATATATATATATATATATATATATATATATATATATATATATATATATATATATATATATATATATATATATATATATATATATATATATATATATATATATATATATATATATATATATATATATATATATATATATATATATATATATATATATATATATATATATATATATATATATATATATATATATATATATATATATATATATATATATATATATATATATATATATATATATATATATATATATATATATATATATATATATATATATATATATATATATATATATATATATATATATATATACACATTCTTTTGCATAATGTCCTAAAAAATTTTATATATATTTAATTTGTGAAATAACTCATTTCCCTCTGCCATACAGGTTGCGTAGGCTCACCTTAATCAACGCAATTTCTTTCTGCATGAAACTGTTTTTAACTCGACGGAAAAAACTATCCTTTTTCAGCGGAAGCTTTTGCTATCCAAATTATTGTATATTTAGCAATGCCGAATGCACTTTAAAGGGTGTTATCAGGTATTTAAATCTTTGAGGGATAATTCTATGTCAAGCCATCGCGGTGAAAACGGTACATTAAGAGATTGACAAAAACTTGAAACAGCCTATTAGGAAAGATAAACAATGTATCAAAAACAGAACTAAAGTATCGATAAGGGGGGAAGGGAGGATGGGGTCTTACATAATGGAAAAAGAGCGTATTTTATGCTTTCTATCGAGTGTAAACAACATATTGTGGAGCTTGTATTGTGGGGGGGGGGTATACCCTGAATTTGAATTTAATGGAGGGTTGACTATGTAAAATGATTTTATTTGGAAATAAACTAAGAAAAATCAATAAACTGAACTCACATTATAAATCGCTGTAGCCAAAGCTTTCCAAGTCAATAATATTTGATGTTCTATCCGTAATGTCTTGAAACTATCTATATGATAATTTAACCTCAACGCATGTCTCTTATATTCAAAATTTCAAGGGCAGATGTCATGGGAAACCTTATATAACTTCCCTGATTGGCTTAGAGAAACACTCGTGATCTTTTCCCGTTAGAATTGATAATTCCCCGCTGATTATCTAAATCAAGCTCTCGGAAATCCACTTCCCCTCTTGTTCTTGCTCAATACATCTCTTCCCCTTAGTGCGCAAGTGCAAACTTCGCCCTGGAGTCATTACACCTAGAAAAAAACAAATAAATTGACCTTGACCCCATTAGACTCGATAGAAAATCCTTGAATAAATAATGTTAGCTTGGCGTTAGACTCAATTGTAGATAAGAGAAGCCATATTTAAAAATAGAATTTCTATCTCTTTAGAGTCCCGTATAATTCGTTGGAAACAATTGATGTCATTTCTAATTCCCCTTTCGTGAATCAATCATTCCCCTTAAAAACCAACAAATAAATTCCCCTTTCACGGATCAATAATTCCCCTTAGAAACAACAAATAAATTCTTCTTTCTCAGATCAATAATTCCCCTTAGAAAACAACAAATTAATTCCCCTTTCGTGAATCAATAATTCCCCTCAATTATGCAAATCAATTTCTCAGAAATTTAGTTCCTCTCTTGTGGATCAATATATTGTCTGTGTGGTTAGGCACATGCACACTCAATTTTAGGTGGTAGCAGTGGTGTAGCCCAGGAGATATTAGACCATTCCTACTAGTATCTCAAAAGTTTTAACTTAATACCTCCAGTCGTTCTTGATATGTTGCTGAGGAGGCTTATTGTGTTATTTGCAACTATAAACACAATGCCTTTTGATAGTTTAAAGCAACATTTAGTCTTAAAGCATAATAGGTTAATTGCATAATTTTGGGGGATGACAGGCCTAATATTCATAAAAGACATTGTTGCTGGACGTTCTACTATGCTGAACAAAATGACTGTTTAAAAATTTTTGACTGGGTGCGTTTGGGAAATGAATGGGCTCGAGAGAAGGGCTGCTTGGCCTCCAATCTCTTTTTACTCTTAAAAAGGGCACCATAACTTTAAATTTTGAATCGAATCAGCTCCTATATTAGTTTCAATTATTTTTCTAGCTATTATACATTGGTGCGGCCTATGATATTACTTATATATATCCTTTTGACAACCTGCATGCATACAGTTTTTCGTTTAATTGAAACTTCTACACGCTTCCTAAAAGTTTCATCTTAATACCCTCAGCGTCATTAGTTAGAGTAACTATAGTGGTAGTGTTAAAAGCAGGGGCGTCGTTTCGGGGGATGCCCCATAACTAGCCGGATATGGAATCCTCTTGCCCCCTCCCAATGAAAATTCTGGAGCTACTTCCCTGATTGAATGTATACATATCGTACCTTTTGGCTAGTTAAAAATCCCCAAAACTTACCCTTAAAGGTCTAAATTAATAACATGAGTTGTTCTTCAGGGTGAACCGCTCTTCAGATATTGTGTTGTCATCTTTTTGAAAGTCCGCATGTTCATAGCTTGTTTTGATTTTTTTCAACATCCGCCTAAATATTCCTTTAAAGCTTCACGTTAATACTATTAGCTCGCCGAACCGAGCCTAGCCGAGTAGTTGATGTGCTGGATTTAGAATCCTTTGTCCGAGAGGGTGAGGGTTCGAATCTTAGTGTATTCAATTATTTGGTTTGGAACGGGGTTCAGTGGCGTTACTCTTTAGGCTCAGCCAGAGTCAACCCAGCTCTAAATGGGTACATGGAGGAATCTTGTGAAGGTAATCAGGAAGGGTGTGTGAAAGTACAGGATTGCTGGCCCTCATCCCCCATTGAGCTTCCTGGCTGAAGGACCTTGAGACGGAGATCAACACTGCCGGTTTGGACTTTAAGGGTTTAGTGCCGTATCATTTACCTTCACCTTTTTATTACCTTAGCTTGCGCAGTAGCAATAGTTATAGCAGCATTACTTCTTCTTCTAATGCACAGCAGGCGGGCTTTTCAGTTAGTAGTATTTAGCCCTTTTCTTTTTGCTTCACTCTGTGGGCTACAGAGCCACTGGCTTGGTCATCTCTTATTTATTCCTCTTCTTCTTCTAATTCACAGCAGGCTGGCTATTCAGTTGGTACTATTTAGCCCTCTTCTTTTTGCTTCACTCTGTGGGATACAGAGCTACTGTCTTGGTTGTCTCTTATTTATTAGATATTCTCAGATGTCTTTCAGTAGATCTTTTGACTGAAAGATATCTAGCACTAGTAGCAGTATGTACATAGCGCCTTTGGTATTTTCAACATCCCCTTGAACAGGGTTGCCACTCAGCCGATTTTTTTAGTGCCACTTTGGGAAGCAAAATAGTGTCAATTTTGTGTAAAAACTGTCATTTTCCAAAAATTTGCCGCTCAAAACGCTTTGCGTCGCTCGTGCTCATATTAACAAGCTTTTCAAATTCAAAATATTGGCCAATCCGCTTGGGAGCACCCCTGCGTGGTTTCCTGCATCTTTAAATTCTCCAACATAGAATGTCGGATCTAAGGCCATCTATCAACTATAAAAAAGAAATTTTGATTTTACTTAGTCAGTGCTGATTTCCGGCTTTGCGCAGCACTTCCACTGTTCTCAACTTTTCAGCCCCCCTACTAAAAACCCGCTAAAATGCAAATGGTGCTTACTATATAAAATGGGAACTCGTCCCACAGAGTACTTTCTTCTCTTTTTTCTGAGCAGTCTTTGTTCATAGCGTGAAAAAGGAACGGAAAAAGAAAAGAGGAAAAACCTTCAGTTTTTTTTTTCTTTTGAGAAAACGGAAAAAAGGGACAGAAATATTCGTCTATATTGAGAGTTTTTAATCCAGTTTTTCCATAAAATGGACTATCTGGATTATTACAGTGCATTCAGGGGCTAGAAACTTTTCTTTTCTCCAAAAATCCTGAAGAGAATGCCACTAACAGAGATCGTAGCTATTGATGACCCTATGATAAACACAACTAATAGTGGTTCAGACACTAACTCTTTCAAATGATTTAGTTTGAAAAAACTAGTGGAAAAACAATAAGACAGCTATATCATCTAACCCATTTATCCCAACCTGACCTGAATAGAATAAGTTTACTGAGGAACTACAAATGAATGTGTATTTTCAGTTTAATATACATATACTGATATTTAGTAATCAAAATGTTAAAATTATTTGATTGATTAAAGTTATAAAAGTAAAAACATTAATATTTTTTTTCAGTAAAGTGCAAATTATGTTCTAGGCTTGGGAAGGCTTAGGGGTTTTGTGCCCAACTTATGTTAATTTCTGCTCGTTTTGAGTTTGACTCGGTTATTTATTTTAATTTCTGTTCGTTTTGGGTTTCATTTATTTATCGATGCTGATTTGTGGTAGTTTCGAGCTTAGTAGATTATTTTATTTTATTTTTGCTCATTTTTGTTTAATGGAGTTCTTTACTTTTCTTTGAAAAACTTATTTTGTGTAAGAAGTTTTTTTAATTAATTTCTGTTCGTTTTATATTGGTATAGTCTTTTCAGGGAAAAAGAAAATAACACTTTAAATTTTTTCGTCTTTTAAGACTATAGTTTGGCCTGCTATTTGTATGCTGGAGAAAATTTTTCAGCAACTTTTAACAAAATACACCATTTTAAAAATCTGGACACAAATAGTACTGTTTAACTTAGTTTCATACCTCTTCTAGTTGACCTGAAATGGAAAACTTAATACCATTCGCAAAAAAATCTGTTTTCTTTCTTTGATAGCTTTGATACACTTACACTTTTTTGATTTGGTTAAATTTTAAGAGCAGAAGTAGCCTCGAAAGTTTGAACATAATACCCTCAGTCGTTCTTGGGATGCTGCTGAGATACCTTATTGGGAATTAGCATTACCACACTGCATTTTGATTTAATCTTGAGGCAACATTTAGTTTTTAATCATAATGGGCAAATGGGAGGGTGGGAGTGAAAAGGGGATTAGTAGCCCTCTAATCACTTTTGACTATTAAAAAGGGCATCAGCCCTTTCTATTATCAATCGAATGAGCCCCCTTCGAAGTTTCCACGACAACTCCTTCGATACGAAGTGCCCTGGTCTAAACAACACCAACAACAAAAAATATTACTAATCACTTTCAATTATTAAAAAGGGCACTAGCCCTTTGGATTTTAAATCGAATGATCCTTTTTCTGAAGTTTCTACGACAACTTCTTCTATAAAAACCTTATATGCCCCCAGGGCATAACTTGAAACCCATGCCCTGAGGGCTGTGGCGGAGTATCCTCCTCAAAAACATATTTTCTATCTGTAAATCAACTAAGCCGAACAAAATGGCTATCTCTTTTTATTGGATGTGTTTGGGGGAATGATGGGTGGGAGGGCTAGTTGCCCTCCAATCACCTTCAACTATTAAAAAGTGCACTATCCCGTTGAATCTCCAATCAAATGAGCTTTTTTTGAAGTTTCTGCGACATCGCCTTCTATAAAAGAGTATATACCCCTGGGCATAACTTAAAACCCTTGCCCAGAGGGTTGTGGGGGAGTGTCCTCCTCAAAAACATGTTTTCTATCTGTAAATTAACTAAGCCGAACAAAATGGCTATCTCTTTTTATTGGATGTGTTTGGGGGAATGATGGGTGGGCGGGTTAGTTGCCCTCCAATCACCTTCGACTATTAAAAAGCGCACTATCCCGTTGAATCTCCAATCAAATGAGCTTTTTTGAAGTTTTTACGACATCGCCTTCTATAAAAGAGCATATGCCCCTGGGCAAAACTTAAAACCCTTGCCCTGAGGGTTGTGGGGGAGTGTCCTCCCCAAAAACATATTTTCTATTTGGAAATCAACCGCGCAGAACGAAATGGCTATCTCAAAATTTTGATTTGATGTGTTTGAGTGAATGATGGGTGTGGGTGGAGGTGGCTAGATGCCCTCCAAGCACTTTCAACTATTAAAAAGGGCACTAGCCCTTTGAATTTCCAATCAAATGAGCCTCTTTTGAAGTTTCTATGACAACGCCTTCCATAAAAACCTTATATACCCCAGGATATAACTTAAAACCCTTGCCCTGAGGGTTGTTGGGGAGTCTGGAAATCGTCTCTGTCCTCTTCATTGCCAAGAGTTTCGTACCAAAGATCACTGGGTGATCTATGCTTATCAGTGATAAGAATAAGAATATAAAAGTTTCTCACACACAGATAGAGACAAACACGTTTACGTTTTTCATCGCAAAGAAAGGTTCTTGCATCCAATAATTGCCGCACGTGGAGTTAAGATAAGAATCTTAATTGACAGATAAAGGATATTGATGCACATCTATATTGACAGTTTTCCTTCCGGTTTTTTTGGCTGAAATTTTTTTTTTTGAAATAGTGCTACTTAGCAAAAAAAGTGCCACTTTTGCAAAAAAGTGTACTAATAGTGTCAGGTGTCCCAAAAAGTGTCATTTTAAAAATAAAGTGTCAAAAGTGACACTAAAGTGTCACCGGTGGCAAGCCTGCCCTTCAACACATGCTGAACGTTTCTGCTTAATACATACCACCAACCGTTCCTGAAGCATTTCTCATGCTTTCGCTTGACAACCTGTGTGGGCATAATGTGTTTCGAATTAGTTCACTACAGTTTTTATTTATCGCCTTAATATACTTAGTCTTAATAAGAATAGTTGTTGTAGTAGCAGTAGAATTAATTATGGTAACGGAAGCTTTAGTGGCAGTAGCAGCAATAGAAGTAATAATAATAGTAACAGTAATAGCGGTATGATTAGAAGCAGTAACATTAGGATGCAAATATTTTCTTTTGGTTAGTTCAATATCCCTCACAACAAGCCCTGTTAGTTCCAACTTCACGCACCAAGTTGTTCCTAAGATATTACTGTTACACCCTTTTAACGACCTGCATACAAGCGGCATGTTCTGATTCAGTTCATCTCTTCCCTCGAAATTTTACATTCATAACCTTAGGCATAGTTGTAATACTAGTCAAAGTAGTAGTATTGATATTAATAGTAATAGTATTGAATAGCGGTAGTACTACTAGCAGCAGTAATATTAACTTATTGCATTTTGGTCGGTTGAACATCCCTCTCAGCAAGTCCTGGAAGTTTCAACTTAATACAATTAGTCATTGTTTGATAACCTGTATGTTCATGATAACCTGTATATCTTTTTGATAACCTGTATGTTCATATACTTCTTGAAAGTTTCATCTCAATGCTCTGAGCCCTACAAGTATTTGCAATAGAAGTAGCAGTAGTAGTGGTAAATATAGAAGTATCACTAGTGTGTACACATTCCCTTGTGGTGAGACGATCTTCCCCTTTATCCATTCTCCGAAAAAGTTAAATTTTAATAACCAAATCAATTCTTGATATACGCTATTTTGACAATGTACATGCTCATATCGTCTTTTGATTTAGTTCAAATTTTCTCTTAATACTGAAAATGGAATAGTATGGTAGCAGTAGTAGTATTGGTAGCATGCACAATATTACCTTTTTGATCATCTCCCTTATCATTTCCTGAATTTTTCAGATTCATATACTCGTTTATTCTTGTGGTGCACCCTTTTGAAAATCCGTATACACATAACAAGTTTTGATTTAGTTCAATGCTCCCCTAAACATTCTCTGAATGGCTCACCTGAATACCCTTTGTCTTCTTGTAAAGTATAGTTCAAACAAGCATACCTTTCTCAATAACAGATACAATGTTTAAACAATGAACGAATTTCCTAAATTACAGCACTTGTCCTCAAAACTGTTGGGAGGTTGATACCCCCAAAAACATAATTATTGGACCTTTCAACAATGCCGAATAAAATACTTTTCTTAAAATTTCGAGCGGATATGTTTTGTAGAATGATAAGCATGGGGCTGGTTGCCCTCCATTAACTTTTGACTCTTAAAAAGGGCGTTAAAACTTCCGACTTCTAATCAAATGAGCTCCATTCGATTCAAAGTTTATACGACTACCCGTTCCGTAAAAACCTTATAGGCCCCAAGCATAACTTACAACCCTTATTCATGGGCCCTGGGGGATCGTGTCAACCCTAAGAACATTCTTATATGATTTTTGGACTATTGGTAACAAAATGGCTATATCACAATTTCAATTAAAAGTGTTTTGGGAAGAGAGGATGTCAGGAAGGGAGGCTAGTTTCTCTCCATCGTGTTTGACTCTTAAACGAGAACTAGATCTATACATTTCATATCAAATGCACCTCTTCTAAATTTCACTCGACCACTCCTTCCAAAAACAGTTCATGTGCCATCGGGGCATAGCTTACAACCCTTTCACTGAGAACTGTAGGGGGGAGGTGTCATCCTCAAAGTCAACATTTCCAGACCTTTCAACTATGCTGAACAAAATTTTTATCTCAAAATTTTGATTAGATGTGTTTTGGGAAATGATGGGCGTGGGGGGGATTGTTGCCCTCCAGTCACTTTTGACTATTAAAAAGGGCTCTTTCAATTTCCAATTGAATGAGCCCTTTTTTGAAGCTTCTATGACAACAAATAACCATCTCAAAATTTCTATCAGATGCATTTCGGGAAAATAAGAGATGTTGGGGGGGTATCCACCCATACATCACTTTGAACCTTAAAAAGGATGCTAGAACTTCTAATTAACAATCCAATGAACCCCCCACCGAAGTTTATACGGCCACCCGTTCTATAAAACCTTATATGCTTCCAGGGCACAACTTATAACCCTTGCCCTGGGGGCTGTGGATGGGGGGGATGTCATCCTCAAAGACATTTGGGGAAAGGGTGTATGTAGGAGGGGATTAATTGCTCTCCAATTACTTTGGACTATTAAAAGGGGCACTATCCCCTTCAATTATCAATAGAATGGGCCTTTTTTCGAAGTTTCTACGACAACAAAAGTAGGGTAAGGGAATCAATTTTGCTTGCGTATATAGCAATCTCCATGTTATATGCGGAGACATATAGCAAATTCTACATTATTCTATAGAAGTTCTACACCTTTTCAAAGAGAGTGAGTATCCTCCCACATGGCATTATACTTTGGGTAGACTATGTTCCTTCCTTTGCTATTTGGGATTACATTATATGTAAAATGATATCTCATTTGCATTAAGCTAACTCAATTTGCGAAAAGGTAATCGATTTGCACAACTCTGCTCTGATTGAATTGTCTCCGACAATGGGTCGAAAATGACATGTAATCACTGCTAAGCCTTTTGTTATTTCTAGAGGATTACCCAATTCTTAGTGTTAACTGTCAGAGTTCCAAATACGAACATTTTGAAAAGCAGACAGTTTTTTTTGTTATTAAAAAAATGGACACTATAATCAGAATTATTTGATTGACATTTGAAAAGGGGTAATGAGATTTGCAAATTGGAGTGTAGGATTTGCAAATTTGATCCTATTAAGGTGGAGAAAAAAAAAAGGATTTATAGGACCATGTTATTCCGACACCGCCATAGGACCATGTTATTCTGACACCGCCATAGGACCATGTTATTCTGACACCGCCATAGGACCATGTTATTCTGAGACAAGGTTTTTTTTGTTTTTGTTTTCAATCGTTCAATGAATTTACGTCATGAGATCACGTGTACATTCTGAAAAAAACTGTGCACCTTTTCAGAGCATGTACTTATGGATACCTTTCCAAGCAAGATGGTTAAACATGCTTTTACAATCGGAAATGTTTGATTAACATTTGTAAAAAGGGGTAATGAGATTTGCGAATTGGAGTGTAGGATTTGCAAATTTGAACCTATTAAGGATTGTCTTGAAATAAAAATTTTTTAACAAGAAATGACTGAAAAGTGTTTTGGAGGAGATGGGGTGATTGTGTACTGTATAATACACAAGTGATGTTTTGGACAGTTTTGTCAATTTATAATAATTTAGGAATAAAAAAATTTAACAAGTAATGGCTGAAAAGTGTTTTGGGGGAGATGGGGTGATTGTGGCCTGTATAATACACAAGTGATGTTTGAAAAGTATTGTCAATTTAAAATAGGATCTAACATTCCCTTCGTTCCCACATTTCTGAGGGCAGGGGCGGGGGAGGGGGAGTCAATTTCAGAGGGCAAACCAAAAATACTCAGAATCGAAAATAAACGGGATCTTTCTCAAGGGCAAAGCTCAGAGGTCCTTCGTTCCCAAATTTCTGAGGGCAGGGGAGGGGAAGGGCGAGTCAATTTCAGAGGGAAAACCAAAAATACTCAGAATCGAAAATAAACGGTATCTTTCTCATGAGCAAGGCTCAGAGGTCCTTTGTTCCCCCATTTCTGAGGGCAGGGGAGGGGGAAGGGGAGTCAATTTCAGAGGGAAAACCAAAAATACTCAGAATCGAAAATAAACGGGATGTGTCTCATGAGCAAGGCTCAGAGGTCCTTCGTCCCTCCATTTTTAAGGGGCAGGAGAGGTGGGGGGTCAATTTTGGAGGGAAAACCAAAAATACACAGAATCGAAAATAAATGAGATCTGCCTCAAGGGGAAGGCTCAGAGGCCCTTCTTTCCCCCATTTCTGAGGGTAGGAGAGGGGGAGGGGGAGTCAATTTTGGTGGGAAAACTAAAAATACTCAGAATCGAAAATAAATGAGATCTGCCTCAAGGGGAAAGCTCAGAGGCCCTTCGTTCCTCATTTCTGAGAGCAGGGGAGGGGGAGGGGGAGTCAATTTTGGAGGGAAAACCAAAAATACTCAGAATTGAAAATAAATAAGATCTGTATCATGGGCAAGGCTCAGAGGTCCTTCGTTCCTCCATTTCTGAGGTGCAGGAGAGGGAGGGGGTCAATTTTGTAGGGAAAACCAAAAATACTCAGAATCGACAATAAACGGGAATCTGCCTCAAGGGGAAGGCTCAGAGGCCCTTCGTTCCCCCATTTCTGAGAGTAGGGGAGGGGGGTTAATTTTGGAGGGAAGACAGAAAATACTCGAAGAATTGAAGATACCAAGAATCGAGATAAATCGAGATAAAAATACCAAGAATCAAAGATAAACGGGATCTACCTCAAGGGGAAGGCCTGGGCTGATGTTTGCAATTCGAAGAATTTGTCTTTGTTGGTTTGAATGTCTAAAGTGCCTGTCTTTCTCTGTTTACATGTCTGATTCCTTTTGTTTGCATGTCCGGGTTGGTGTTTGCCAGTCCAAGTTGGGTTTTCAGACCTACGTTTTTTAGATTTTCTTGGTTGTTTGGTTCCCAGGGTTTATTATTTGAGAAGTTAACTTTAGTATTTCGTTATTTGACGTGCCTGAAATCATGAATTAGAATAGTTAATTAGCTGTTTGGGTTTTCAGACCTAGTTTTTTAGATTTTCGTGGGTGTTAGGTTCCTGGGATTTATTATTTGAGAAGTTAACTTTAGTATTTGAATCATGAAGTAGAATATTTAATTGGCTGTCTGGGGATTTTCAGACCTAGGTTTCTTAGATTTTCGTGTGTGTTTGACTCCTGGGGTTTATTATTTGAGAAGTTAACTTTAGTATTTTGTGGTTTTACGTGCCTGAAATCATGAATTAGAATAGTTAATTAGCTGTTTGGGTTTTCAGACCTAGTTTTTTAGATTTTTGTTGGCGTTAGGTTCCTGGGATTTATTATTTGAGAAGTTAACTTTAGTATTTCGTATTTGACGTGCCTGAAATCATGAATTAGAATATTTAATTGGCTGTTTGGGAATTTTCAGACCTAGGCTTTTTAGGTTTTCGTGTTTGTTAGACTCCTGGGGTTTATTATTTGAGAAGTTAACTTTAGTATTTTGTGGTTTTACTCGCCTGAAGTCATGAATTAGAATATTTAATTAGCTGTTTAGGGTTTTCAGACCTAGGTTTTTTTAGATTTTCGTGGATGTTTGACTCCTGGGGTTTATTATTTGAGAAGTTAACTTTAGTATTTTATGGTTTTACGTACCTGAAATCATGAAATAGAATACTTAATTACCTGTTTAGGGTTTTCAGACCTAGGTTTTTTAGATTTTCGTTGGTGATTGTTTCCTGGAGTTTATTATTTGAGAAGTTAACTTTAGCATTTCATGGTTTGACTTGCCTGAAATCATGAATTAGAATATTTAATTGGTTGTTTGGGGATTTTCAGACCTAGATTTTTTAGGTTTTCGTGGGTGTTTGTTTCCTGGAGCTTATTATTTGAGAAGTTAACTTTTGGGGATTTTCAGACCTAGGTTTTTTAGATTTTCGTGTGTGTTTGACTCCTGGGGTATATTATTTGAGAAGTTAACTTTAGTATTCTGTGGTTTTACGTGCCTGAAATCATGAATTAGAATAGTTAATTAGCTGTTTGGGTTTTCAGACCTAGATTTTTAGATTTTCGTGGGCGTTAGGTTCCTGGGATTTATTATTTGAGAAGTTAACTTGAGTATTTCGTATTTGACGTGCCTGAAATCATGAATTAGAATATTTAATTGGCTGTTTGGGGATTTCAGAACTAGGTTTCTTAGGTTTTCGTGTGTGTTTGACTCCTGGGGTTTATTATTTGAGAAGTTAACTTTAGTATTTTGTGGTTTTACGTGCCTGAAATCATGAATTGGAATATTTAATTAGCTGTTTAGGGTTTTCAGACCTAGGTTTTTTAGATTTTCGTGGATGTTTGACTCCTGTGGTTTATTATTTGAGAAGCTAACTTTGGTATTTTGTGGTTTTACGTGCCTGAAATCAAGAATTAGAATAGTTAATTACCTGTTTAGGGTTTTCAGACCTAGGTTTTTTAGATTTTCGTTGGTGTTTGTTTCCTGGAGTTTATTATTTGAGAAGTTAACTTTAGTATTTCATGGTTTGACGTGCCTGAAATCATGAATTAAAATAGTTAATTAGCTGTTCGGGTTTTCATACCTAGTTTTTTAGATTTTCGTGGGTGTTAGGTTCCTGGAGTTTATTATTTGAGAAGTTAACTTTAGTATTTCGTGATTTGACATGCCTGAAATCATGAATTAGAATAGTTAATTATCTGTTTGGGTTTTCAGACATAGTTTTTTAGATTTTCATGGTTGTTAGGTTCCTGTGATTTATTATTTGAGAAGTTAACTATAGTATTTCATGGTTTGACTTGCCTGAAATCATGTGATCATACGACCTAAATTATTTCATCAGATACGCCCACGAAAATCTAAAAAACGTAGGTCTGAAAACCAAAACAGTTAATTAACTATTCTAATTCATGATTTCAGGCACGTAAAACCATAAAATACTAAAGTTAACTTCTAAAATAATAAACCCAAGGAGTCAAACACACACAAAAACCTAAAAAACCTAGGTCTGAAAATCTCCAAACAGCCAATTAAATATTCTAATTCAGGATTTCAGGCACGTCAAACACGAAATACTAAAGTTAACTTCTCAAATAATAAATCCCAGGAACCTAACGCCCACAAAAATCTAAAAAACTACGTCTGAAAACCCAAACAGCTAAGTAACTATTCTAATTCATGATTTCAGGCACGTAAAACCACAAAATACTAAAGGTAACTTCTCAAATAATAAACCCCAGGAGTCAAACACACTCGAAAATCTAAAAAACCTAGGTCTGAAAATCCCCAAAAGTTAACTTCTCAAATAATAAACTCCAGGAAAGAAACACCCACGAAAACCTAAAAAACCTAGGTCTGAAAATCCCCAAACAGCCAATTAAATATTCTAATTCATAATTTCAGGCAAGTCAAACCATGAAATACCAAAGTTAACATTCTCAAATAATAAATCCCAGGAACCTAACACCCATGAAAATCAAAAACTATGTCTGAAAACCTAAACAGCTAATTAACTATTCTAATTCATGATTGCAGGCACGTCAAATCACGAAAGACTAAAGTTAACTTCTCAAATAATAAACCCCAGGAACTTAACACCCACGAAAATCTAAAAAACTAGGTCTGAAAACCCAAACAGCTAATTAATTAATCTAATTCATGATTTCAGGCACGTCAAATCATGAAATACTAAAGTTAACTTCTCAAATAATAAACTCCAGGAAACAAACACCAACGAAAATCTAAAAAACCTAGGTCTGAAAACCCTAAACAGGTAATTAACTATTCTAATTCATGATTTCAGGTACGTAAAACCACAAAATACGAAAGTTAACTTCTCAAATAATAAACCCCAGGAGTCAAACATCCACGAAAATCTAAAAAACCTAGGTCTGAAAACCCTAAACAGCTAATTAAATATTTTAATTCATGATTTCAGGCTCGTAAAACCACAAAATGCTAAAGTTAACTTCTCAAATAATAAACCCCAGGAGTCAAACACACAAAAACCTAAAAAACCTAGGTCTGAAAATTCCCAAACAGCCAATTAAATATTCTAATTCATAATTTCAGGCACGTCAAATACAAAATACTAAAGTTAACTTCTCAAATAATAAATCCCAGGAAACTAACGCCCACGAAAATCTAAAAAACTAGGTCTGAAAACCTAAACAGCTAATTAACTATTCTAATTCATGATTTCAGGCACGTAAAACCACAAAATACTAAAGTTAACTTCTCAAATAATAAACCCCAGGAGTCAAACACATACCAAAATCTAAAAAACCTAGGTCTGAAAATCCCCAAACGGCCAATTAAATATTCTAATTCATGATTTAAGGCAAGTCAAACTATGAAATACTAAAGTTAACTTCTCAAATAATAAATCCCAGGAACCTAACACCCACGAAAATCTAAGAAACTAGGTCTGAAAACCCAAACAGCTAATTAACTATTCTAATTCATGATTTCAGGCACGTCAAAAGTTAACTTCTCAAATAATAAACCACGGGAACCAAACACCCACGAAAATCTAAAAAACGTAGGTCTGAAACCCCAACTTGGACTTGCAAACACCAACCTGGGCATGCAAACAAAAAGAATCAGACATGTAAACAGAGAAAGACAGGCCCTTTAGACATTCAAACCAACAAAGACAAATTCTTCGACTTGCAAACATCAGCCCAGGCCTTCCCCTTGAGGTAGATCCCCTTTATTTTCGATTCTGAGTATTTTTGGTTTTCCCTCCAAAATTAAACCCCCCCTCTCCCCTTCTCTCATAAATGGGGGAACGAAGGGCCTCTGAGCCTTCTCCTTGAAGCAGATTCCTGTTTATTTTCGATTCTGAGTATTTTTGGTTTTCCCTCCAAAATTGACCCCCTCCCTCTCCTGCCCCTCAGAAATGGAGGAACGAAGGACCTTTGAGCCTTGCCCATGAGACAGATCTCATTTATTTTCAATTCTGAGTATTTTTGGTTTTCCCTCCAAAATTGACTCCCCCCCCCCCCGCCCCTACTCTCAGAAATGGGGGAACGAAGGGCCTCTGAGCTTTCCCCTTGAAACAGATCTCATTTATTTTCGATTCTGAGTATTTTTTAGTTTTCCCTCCAAAATTGACTCCCGCTCCCCCTCTCCTACCCTCAGAAATGGGGGAACGAAGGGTCTCTGAGCCTTCCCCTTGAGGCAGATCTCATTTATTTTCGATTCTGTATATTTTTGGTTTTTCCTCCAAAATTGACCCCCCACCTCTCCTGCCCCTCAGAAAAGGAGGAACGAAGGACCTCTGAGCCTTGCTCATGAGACAGATCCCGTTTATTTTCGATTCTGAGTATTTTTGGTTTTCCCTCTGAAATTGACTCCCCTTTCCCCTCCCCTGCCCTCAGAAATGGGGGAACAAAGGACCTCTGAGCCTTGCTCACGAGAAAGATACCGTTTATTTTCAATTCTGAGTATTTTTGGTTTTCCCTCTGAAATTGACTCGCCCTCCCCCTCCCCTGCCCTCAGAAATGGGGGAACGAAGGACCTCTGAGCCTTGCTCATGAGACAGATCCCGTTTATTTTCGATTCTGAGTATTTTTGGTTTTCCCCCTGAAATTGACTCCCCCACCCCCTCCCCAGCCCTCAGAAATGGGGGAACGAAGGGAATGTTAGATCCTATTTAAAATTGACAATACTTTTCAAACATCACTTGTGTATTATACAGACCACAATCACCCAATTTCCCCCAAAACACTTTTCAGCCATTTCTTGTTAAGTTTTTTTATTTCTAAACTATTTTAAATTCACAAAACTGTCCAAAACATCACTTGTTTATTATACAGTACAGAATCACCCCATCTCCTCCAAAACACTTTTCAGTCATTTCTTGTTAAAAAATTTTTATTTCAAGACAATCCTTAATAGGTTCAAATTCGCAAATCCTACACTCCAATTCGCACATCTCATTACCCCTTTTTGCAAATGTTAATCAAACAATTCCGATTGTAAAAGCATGTTTAACCATCTTGCTTGGAAAGGTATCCATAAGTACATGCTCTGAAAAGGTGTACAGTTTTTTTAAGAATGTAAACGTGATCTCATGACGTACATTCATTGTGCAATTGATAACAGAAACAGAAAAAAAACCTTGTCTCAGAATAACCTGGTCCTATGGCGGTGTCAGAATAACATGGTCCTATGGCGGTGTCAGAATAACATGGTCCTCTAAACCCTTTTCTTTTTTTTCCACCTTAATAGGATCAAATTCGCAAATACTAAGCTCCAATTTGCAAATCTCATTACCCCTTTTTAAATGTCAATCAAATAATTATGATTATAGTGTCCAATTTTTAATAACAAAAAAAACTGTCTGCTTTTCAAAATGTTCGTATTTGGAACTCTGTCGGTTAATACTAAGAATTGGGTAATCTTCTAGAAATAACAAAAGGCTTAGCAGTGATTACATGTCATTTTCGACCTATTGTCGGCGACAATTAAATCAGAGCAGAGTTGTTCAAATGGAATACCTTTTCGCAAATTGAGTTAACTTAATGCAAATGAGATATAATTCTACATATAATGTAATCCCAAATAGCAAAGGAAGGAACATAGTCTACCCAAAGTATAAGGCCATGTGAGAGGATACTCACTCTCTTTGAAAAGGTGTAGAGCCTCTACAGAATAATGTAGAAATTGCTATATGTCTCCGCAAATAACATGGAGATTGCTATATACGCAAGCAAAATAGAACCCCTTACCCTACTAATAAATGGCCATCTCAAAATTCCTGTCAGATATAATTAAAAAAAATCAAGGTGTGGGGCGGGGGTATCCACCCTCCGATCACTTTGAATCTTAAAAAGGCACTATAACTTCTGATGACCTATCCAATGAATCCCCTTCAAAGTTTATAAGATCACCCCTTCTATACAAACCTTATATGCCCCCAGGGCATATCTCATAACCCTTGCCATGAGGGCTGTGAGGGGGGGGGTAGCTGCCACCCTCAAAGACATAATCTTTGGACCTTTAAACTTATGGCTATCTCAAAATTTTTATTGGATGTGTTTGGGGAAATGGTGGGCGTGAGAGGGGGGTTAGTTGCCCTCCAATCACTTTAGACTAATAAAACTGGCACTAGCCCTTTCAATTTCCAATCGAATGAGCCTTTTTGAAGTTTCTACGATAAACTCCTTCGATACGAAGTGCACTGGTCTAAAACAAACCAAAAAAAAAAGAATAAATAAATAAATAGTACATTGTGTCCACATCACTCCTTACTCAGGCAGCGCTATTGCTCTTCCTATGTTCGACTGCGAATCAATAAGCGCTCTTTACTTCCTCAGAAAAATTTAAAAACTTAAATTAATCCTCTAAAAAAACGTCAGAACTAGGACGATTAAATTTAAAACGCTAAAAATAATAGAAAAATCTTAAAAAATTATATTTTGGAGGGAAAGGCATGGGCCGGAGGTTTATTTTTCCTGGCGTAAGCCTCTAGAGTTAAATTCAATATTTTTCCTTTTTCCCTTAGGTTTGCGTGGCATTGGCCTAATCTTGGCAAAATCCTGGGGGGGGGGGCAATGTTGGATCCAATTTTCCCAAATCAAGTAAAAACGACAGTCAAAGATAAAAAATGAGACGTAAGGCTCATTTTTATAGTATCGTAAAGATTATGATATGCTAAAGAAAACAGACGCGTTTCTGTGGATGCTTGAAATACGCAGGCTGATCTCAGCTTTGACAAGATTTTTGAAGAAACTAAATTTTAGCTGGGGGAGGGAGCAAGCCGAGGTCTGGAAGAGGCGTGGGAACAAGGAAAATAAAACCGTGAAAGCTCTTCTGTAAGATATTTTCGGTCACGCAAGTATTTTAGTTTGTGATACTGAGTCAAAGGATGGATTGCTACGCAAAAACTAAGATTTCTAGCCTATTTTTTTTTTTACTTTTTTTCAAGTTATTACCTGTCTATGCATGGGCGCCCATAGGCTGAATTTTAGGAGAGGACTTACTTACCTGGTCTAATCGGCACTTCCAATGCTGTATAATAGAAACCTAAAAACAAATATCATAGGCAGCATGATAGTGCTACCTAAGTAAAGAGCGGTGTGTGCACAATATATTATTTATTTTTATTTTGTCTAGATCAGGGCACTTCTTATAGGAGGAAATGTTACAGAAACTTCAAAAAGAGCTCATGGAGAGGAACCATCCCCCCCCACGGTAATCATTTCCCCAAACAAATTCAATCAAAATTTTGAGATAGCCATCTTATTTTGCGTAGTTTAAAGTTCCGGTAATTATGACTTTGAAGATGGAAACACCCCCCCCCCCCCACAACCCTCAGGGCAAGGGTTGTAAGTTATGCCCTTGGGGGATTTAAGGCTTTTATAGAAAGGTTGGTCATATAAACCTTGGAGGGGGCTCATTTGATTGTTAATCTGTAGTTCTACTGGCCTTTTTAACAGTCAAAAGTGATCAGATGGCAGATACCTCTCTCCCCACGCACAAGCACGCACACACACGTCGTATTTTCCCGAAACACATCTGATAAAAATTTTCAGATGGCCATTTGTTGTCGTAGAAACTTCAAAAAGGGCTCATTCGGTTGGAAATTGAAAGGTGCCCTCTTTAATATTCAAAAGTGATTGGAGGGCAACCATCCCCCCCACGCCCATCATTTCCCCAGACACTTCCAATAAAAATTTCGAGTTAGTTTTTTTTCTGACGTTATTTAAAAGTCCAGAAATTATGTTTTTGAGGATGAGAACCTCCCCATAGTCCTCAGGGCAAGGGTTGCAATTTACGCCCCTAGGGTATATAAGGTTCTTATGGAAATGGTGGTCATACAAACTTCAGGGCTCATTGGATTGGAAATCAGTGCCATTTTTAAGAGTCAAATTTTATCGTAGGGCAGCTATACCCCCCCCACGTCATATTTTCCCCAAATGCATCCTATAGAAGTTTTTAGACATCTATTTGTTCAAAAATAGTCCAAAAACCTCATAATACGGTATTTGGAGTTGACACAACCCCAGAGAGTATAGGGGTAAGGAGTGTAAGTTATTCCTCGGAGGCATGTAAGGTTTTTTATGAAGCGGTGGTCTTTTGAACTTTAGAGAAGGCTCAATTGATTGAAAATGTATAGTTCAAGTTCCATTTTAAGAGTCAAGCGTGATGGAGAGAAAATAGCCCATCCCCTCCCTGATATGCTCTTTTTCCCCAAACAAATTCGATCGAAATTGTGAGACAGCCATTTTGTAATCAATAGTTCAAATAGATTATAACAGAGTCTTCAGTAATCAAATATACGAAATATTTAGGCGGACATCGAACTAAATCAAAACAAACTATGAGGATGTGGACTTTCAAAAGGGTGACAAAGCAATATCTCAAGAACAACTTATATTATTAAGTTACACCTTTAAGAGTAAGTAATGGGGGATTTTGAACTAGCGAGAAGGTACTATGTGTATACTTTTAATACTACCACTACAGTTACTGTTACTAATGACGCTAAGAGTATTAACGTGAAAATTTTAGGAAGCGTTTAGGGGGAGTTCCAATCAAACGATAAAACTGTATGCATGCAGGTTTTCAAAAAGACATATAAGGAATATGATAGGTGACACCACTCTATAATAGCTAGAAATATCATCGAAAAATCTAAAGAAGCTAATTTGACTCAAAATTTAAAATTCTAATGTCCTTTCTAAGAGTAAAAAGAGATTGGAGGGAAATCAGCCCGTCCCTCGAGCCGACTTATTTCCCAAACACATCCAGTCAAAATTTTGAGACAACTAATTTATTCAGCATAGTAGAACGATCCAGCAGCTATGTCTTTAGAGATATTGAGCATGTCAAACCTCCATAATTATGCAATTGGCACATTATGCTATATAACTAAATACTGCTTTAAAACTAAATCAAAAGGCATTGTGTTTGCGGTTGCCAATAAGACACTTCAGCAATATATCGAGAACGACTGGGGGTATTAAGTTGAAGTTTTCGGGGCTACTACTATTACTACTTTTACTCTTACAATTTAAATAAATAAATAGAGTTAAAGTGTATCCAGGTTGTAAAAAAGCATAGATAGAATCTTTTGGGAGTGATATTAAGTTTAATTTTTCAGGTAACTTGAGGAGGTATAAAAGTAAAGTAAAAATACTATTTGTCTTGTGATAAAAAAATTGTTGAAAAAATTTCTCCCAGCATACAAATGGCAAGCCAAACTATGGATTCTTATAGAAAAAAAAACGAAAACATATAATTTTTTAAAAATAACTATGTCAATAAAAAACGAACAACAATTACTTAAAAAAAAACTTTTTCCACAAAATAAGTTTTCCAAAGAAAAGTAAAGAAATCCATTAAGCCAAGAATGGGGAGAAATAAAGTCAAATAACCGTCCAAGCGTAAAACTACCACAAATCACTATCAACAAATGAATGAAACTCAAAACGAACAGAAATTAGAATAAATAGCCGAGTCAAGCTCGAAATGAGCAAAAATTAACATTAGTAGGGCTTACAACTCCCCTGCCATCTCAAGACCGGAACATAATTTGCGCTTTACTAAAAACAAAATACGTTCAAATTTTTTCACTTGTTTTACTTGAATAAATACAAATATTAAACTGACAATCCACAGTTTTTTTCTTTTTTTTAATAAAGCCTAAATTATGTTCTGGTCTTGAGAAGGCATGGGGGTTGTTGGCCCTAGTAATGTGAATTGTTGTCCGTTTTGAGTTGGACTCGGCTATTTATTTTAATTTCTGTTCGTGTTAGTTTCATTTATATATTGGTAGTGATTTGTGGTAGAATCAGTCTGAACTTCAACGGGCGCGAGGCTTCCATTTTCCTTTTTTCAGTAGGCATGCTTGTGGATATGGAAAGTATTAGCAGGGCACTTCCTCATTAAGACACTTTAAATTGTTTTATCTCCCGTTTTTTTTTGTAATTAGCTAGCCTAGGGTAGGATTTAATAGATGTTTTCGCACAAAACGCACATATTCGTCATACGCAGAAGAAATGGTCGTATTTGCTGTGCAATTATTGCTGTCTCTATCGTAAATATGCGCATTTGCCTTGTAATTGGGCCTTCATGGGGCAGTTACTGCAAATCTGGATGACTCTAGTTTCCTTCATACGGCGGGTGGGGGTGTCTATAGATTCTACTGGAAAATAAAAAAAAAAACATTATCAAAGCTTTTCGTAATGCAGTTTTAACTAGAAGAAGCCTTGCGAAAAAGTAAAATACTCCCCCTGACAAATACGCAAAAGGGAGGATACATCCCGTTGAGGTTTCACGATTTTACCATATTGTCGACTTGTTTTAGCCGTTTAAGCAAATGTTCTCCCAAGGCCGTATCCAGGGGGAGGCTAGGGGGTTTAACCCCCTCCCCCCCCCCCGAAATGTTTGTCTGACTCGTAAAAACGTATAAAAAATGAACATAAACAAATTTTGCATGCATTTTTTGAGTTTTTTTTAGTAACCCCCCCCCAAAAAAAACAAAAACAAAGGAGAGTAAAACCCCTTCTGAAAAAATCCTGGGTACGGCATTGTGTTCTCCCCTCCCACTAAAATAAAATATTGTCAATGAGAATTTCTTCAACGAAAGAGGGATAAAAAGTTTAAAGTGTGATTATTCTAGACTCATGTTTTAAATTATATCAGTAATTACCAAGTCTATTGACAACTTCTTAGTTTTATTTTCGATGGCTTACTGGCTAAAAAAAAATGATATATTATTGGAAAGTGGAAATTATAATGATAAAAAAAAACACGAAAAATGGCATCAATAGCATTTATGTCAAGATTTCATGATTCATTATGGAGAAACCATATTCAATAAGATTATGGTAGATTCATTAATCATAATTATTCGAGAGGACGATCTTAGATCTTTGTAATATCTGGGTTATTGCCTAAATAATTTATTGTGACCTATAAGTAAAATTGCGTTTCGCCTGTTTAACAGGGTAACATTAAATCGGAAGTCATGCTTCCGAACTTGATGGTACTCTTGTAAAATTTACTATTTTTTTTCATGATACTCTATTCTGGACACCGTACAATAACAAACTGTTAATAACGATCCTAAAAAATAACAATAAGTCGATTTTAAATGATTTTTGTTAACGGGCCTTCTATTTACCTTTATGTATGATTATTCCCCGCTTCCTCGGTAATAGTTTCTTGCGTAGGCTCTATAGTCTATCTAATACTTAATTTGAGAAACACTATGGGTTTTTTTTCTACCACGCCAAGTTTTCTTTGTCTACATATTAAGTTTGGTGGCTGGCCTCCCTCCCCCCCCGGAAAATACCCCCCTGTGAAAAATAAGGCTTTCCAAAGTAAAAAAAAGGAACAATTGTATTGTAAATCCAAAAAGGCTGGGATAAAACTCTAAAGGTTAAAAAAGCGACGAAGAGAAGTTTAAAAACGAACTGGGGTAGAATAAGAAGGAATGAAACATGAGCCAGCATACGTCATTAGAAAAATATTTCAAAACAAGCTAAAATAGAGAGGAAAAAAGTATAAAAATTGTTCATTTGTATCTCACATGCTATAGTGAGATAAGTTTTGCGTCGACATGGCAGCTTTATTGAAAACCCAACATTATTTACGGAGCTCGTGCTTAGTTATGATTTTAGATTGTCATACTTCGGTCTAGAGTTTTTCTTTTCACTCAGTCGCTTTGCAGCATTCTCAAGATAATCCCCAAACAGCAATGAGTCAAGTAAAGATGTGAAAATGTGTTGGGCTTTCCTTAGGTTCCCCAATCTTAAAAATAAAAATCCTAGTTCTAATTTAGTTTAATTTTAGTTAAGGGTTTGATTTTTCACCTTTGAGTTTCAGTTAGAGTTCTAGTTTAGTTTAATTTTAGTTAAGAGTTTGACGTTTTATATTTGAGTTTTTGTTAGAGTTCTAGTTTATTTTAGTTTTAGTTAATAGTTTGGAGTTTTAGCTTAGAGTCTTAGCTTAGAGTTTTTGTTAGAGTTGAAGTTTAGTTTAGTAATAATTAAGAGTTTAGAGTTTTAGCTTAGAGTCTTAGCTTAGAGTTTTTGTTAGAGTTCTAGTTTAGTTTAGATAAAGTTAAGAGTTTAGAGTTTTTGTTAGAGTTCTAGTTTAGTTTAGTTTTAGTTAAGAGTTTGGTGTTTTACCTTAGACTCTTAGCTTAGAGTTTTAGTTAGAGTTCTAGTTTAGTTTAATTTTACTTAAGAGTTTGACGTTTTATTTTGAGTTTTTGTTAGGGTTCTAGTTTATTTTAGTTTTAGTTAATAGTTTAGAGTTTTAGCTTAGAGTCTTAGCTTAGAGTTTTTGTTAGAGTTGAAGTTTGGTTTAGTTTTAGTTAAAAGTTTAGAGTTTTTTTGCTTAGAGTTTTTGTTAGAGTTCTAGTTTAGTTTATTTTTAGTTAAGAGTTTAGAGTTTTAACTTAGAGACTTAGCTTAGAGTTTTAGTTTAGTTTAGTTTTACAAAGAGTTTAGAGTCTTAGCTTAGAGTTTGTGTTAGAATTCTAGTTTAGTTTAGTTTTAGTTAAGAGTTTGATTTTTCACCTTAGAGTTTTAGTTAGAGTTCTAGTTTAGTTTAATTTTAGCTAAGAATTTGAAGTTTAGTGTTTGAGTTTTTGTTAGGGTTCTAGTTTATTTTAGTTTTATTTAATAGTTTAGAGTTTTATCTTATAGTATTAGCTTAGAATTTTTGTTAGATTTGTAGTTTAGTTTAGTAATTTTTACGAGTTTATGAGTTTTAGCTTAGAGTCTTAGATTAGAGTTTTTGTTAGAGTTCTAGTTTAGTTTAGATAAAGTT